>NW_024081097.1:318956-434809 GCF_003009895.1 Hyaena hyaena | reverse complement strand
TTTATCTTTTCTTTTATTGCTGTGATGTATCACATTGATTGATTCGCGAATGGTGAACCAGCCCTGTAACTCAGGAATGAATCCCACTTGATCTGGGTGGATGATTCTTTTTATATGCTGCTGGATTCGATTTGCAAGGATCTTGTTGAGGATTTTTGCATCCGTATTCATCAAGCATATTGGCCTGTAGTTCTCTTTTTTGCTGGATATCTGTCTGGCTTGGGAATCAGAGTGGTGCTGGCTTCATAAAATGAGTCCGGGAGTTTTCCTTCGATTTCTGTTTTTTGGAATAGCTTGAGAAGAATGGGTATTAATTCTGTTTTAAATATCTGGTAGAATTCCCCAGGGAGGCCATCAGGTCCAGGGTTCTTATTTGTCGGGAGATTTTTGATAACTGATTCGATTTCTTCACTCGTTATGGGTATGTTCAAGCTTTCTATTTCTTCCCGTGTGAATTTTGGTAGTGAGTGTGTGTTTAGGAATTTGTCCATTTCTTCTAAGTTGTCCAATTTGTTGGCATATAACTTTTCATAGTATTCCCTGATAATTGCTTGTATTTCTGAGGGGTTGGTTGTAATAAGTCCATTTTCATTCATAATTTTCTCTATTCGGGTGCTCTCTCTTTTCTTTTTGATAAGCCTGGCTAGAGGTTTGTCAATTTTGTTTACTTTTTCAAAAAACTAACTATTGGTTTTATGGATCTGTTCAATTGTTTCTTTGGTCTCTATGTTGTTTATTTCTGCTCTAATTTTTACTATTTCTCTTCTTCTATTGGGTTTAGGGCGTTCTAGTTGCTCTGCCTCTAGTTCCTTTAGGTGAGCTGTTAGATTTTGGACTTGCGCTTTTTCTAATCTCTTGAAATAGGCCTGGAGAACAATGTACGTTCCTCTTAGGACTGCCTTTGCCACATCCCATAGATTTTGGATTGTTGTGTTTTCATTATCATTTGTTTCCATATATTTTTTAATTTCATCTCTAATTGCCTGATTGGCCCATTCATTCTTTAGTAGGGTGTTCTTTAATCTCCATGTTTTTGGAGGTTTTCCAGACTTCTTCTGTAATTGATTTCAAGTGTCAAAGCATTGTGATCTGACAGTGTGCATGGTATGATCTCAATTCTTTTATATTTATTGAGGGCTGCTTTATGTCCCAGTATGTGATCTATCTTGGAGAATGTGCCATGCACACTTGAGAAGAAAGTAAATTCCCTGGCCTCAGGATGTAAAGTCCTAAATATATCCATCAGATCCATCTGGTCCAATGTGTCTTTCAAGTGCATTATCTCTTTAGTGATTTTCTGTCTGGTTGACCTATCCATTGCTGTAAGCAGAGTATTAAAGTCCCCTGCTATTAGCACATTCTTATCTAAGCTTGTTTCTGTTTGTGATTAATTGTTTTAGGTATTTAGGTGCTCCCATATTCAGTGCATAGACATTTATGATAGTTAGTTCTTCCTGATGGATGGACCCTGTAATTATTATGTAGTGCCCTTCTTCATCTCTTGTTATTGTCTTTAGTTTAAAATTCAGTTTGTCTGATATAAGTATAGCTACTCTGGCTTTCTTCTGATTTCCTGTAGCATGATATATATTTCTCCATCCCCTTACTTTTAATCGGATGGTATCTTCCAGTCAAAAATGAGTTTCTTGTAGACAGCATATTGATGGATTTTTTTTTTATCCATTCTGCTACTCTATGTCTTTTAATGGGAGCATTCAGCCCATTTACATTCAGTGTTATTATTGAAATATGTGGGTTTAGAGTCTTTGTATCTTTTGTGGGGTTCATGTTTGTGGTGGTGTCTCTGGTATCTTTGTTCCTTGCAACCTTTCCTTCAGAGCATCTCCCTCAGGATTTCTTGTAGGGCTGGCTTAGTGGTGACAAATTCTTTCAATTTCTGTTTATTTGGAAAGGTTTTTATCTCTCCTTCTATTTTGAATGACAGGCTTGCTGGATAGAGGATTCTTGGCTGCAAAATTTTACTGTTCATCACATTGAAGATCTCCTGCCATTCCTTTCTGGCCTGCCAAGTTTCAGTAGATAGGTCTGTCACCACTCTGATAGGTTTGCCTTTGTATGTTAGGGTCCTTTTCTCCCTAGCTGCTTTCAAAATTCTCTCCTTGTCCTTATATTTTGCCAGTTTCATTATGATATGCCATGCAGAAGATCGATTCAAGTTACATCTGAGGGTAGTCCTCTGAGCCTCTTGTATTTCAAACATTACTTCCTTCCCCAGGTCGGGAAGTTCTCTGCTATAATTTGTTCCAGGACTCCTTCAGCACCTTTCCCTCTCTGTTCCTCTTCTGGGATTCCTATGATACGGATATCATTGCGTTTGACCGTATCGCTGAGCTCTCGAATTCTTCTTTCCTGTTCCTGGATCAGTTTGTCTCTTTTTTTGTCAGCTTCTTGTTTTTCTATAATGGTGTCTTCTAAATCACTTATTCTCCTTTCTGCCTCTTCAATCCGTGCATTGGAGGCCTCTAATTTATTATGGATCTCATTTATCGCATTTTTTATTTCTTCATGCCTATTTTTATTTTCCATTCTGTCTGTAGCCATAGTTTCTTTGATGTCCCTTATGTTTTTTTCAAGCCCAGCTATTAATTTTATTATTATTTTTCTAAAATCTTTTTCAGTTATGCTGCTTATATCTGTTTTGAGCAGTTCATTAGCTGTCATTTCTTCTTGGAGTTTCTTTGGAGGAGAGCTCTTTCGTTTCGTGATTTTAGTTACCTCTGGCTCTTGTTAGTTTTATAGACCTGTTATGCTTTCTGCATCTATGAGCGCTGCTTTATCCAAGAAGACTCTTTGACTGTCCAGGGCTTATCCTTTCAGAGAGTGTTTTTTGAATGGTATCCCTTGGTCTCTCTTGTTGGGACCTTGGCTATTTTATTTTCCTATTCGTAGTGATATTTGGGACTCTCCACCTTGTGTACTCTAGCTTGTTTCTTGAGTTAGCCCTGGAAAAGAAAACAGACAGACAAACACACAGGGAGCAGGAACACACAAACGCACAGACTAATTCAACTAACATGCAAACTGAGAGGGAAAATGAAAAAGTTAAGAGAAAAAACGGAGGAGGGAGGGCAAATAATAGAGAGTGTAAAATACATAAAAGGGTCAAAAAGGAGAAATGAAAAGGAAAAACGAAGAAAACCGATGGACAAAGAACGATTTAAAGAATAAACTGGATTTCCCAGCTACAGTTAAATAGCCGTGTATGCAGTGCTGGTTGAAGAGCATAGCGAAAGAGAGAGAAGACAGGGCGGGGATGAGGCAAAATTGGAAATAGAATGAACAGGCAGAAGGTATAAGAAGCTTTTATCAAAGAGCTAAAGGGTAGAATATGGTTGGAGAGGTGAGAGAAGGACGCTGGTATTATCCAGAGAAACTATATAGTCTAATTACTCCTGAGAGAAAGAGTTGAAAATGTCGGTAGGTGTAGAAGTTACATCTACAGAATGGACTAGTTTTGACTGTTTAAGCAAGCTGGCACCTGGATTTAATCAGGTCAGTGTTCTGGGGAAAAAATAAAGAAAAGAGAGAAAAAAAGGGAGGAGGGCAGCTCTCAAGCAGGGATGGGCGTGGTGTGATCCAATGCATCAGGCGGGATTTGCCTTGATGGTTATGGGAAGGAGAGTGGCGGTGCTCCAGTCCCTTCTTGAACCAAGCGCTGCACCTCGCTTTTTTGGGCATGTAAACTCCCCGTGTCAGGGGTGCAGCCAAAGTTGGTTGCACTCTTCAACCCAGGCCAGTCCCAATCTCCAAATCCCAGTCTGTGCGCCCCGCTGAAATTACCTTAGACACAGCTTCCCAGGCAACCCCCTCGGGGCAATTCCAGGCCCCCTGCGGAGCTCTGGGGGTGGAGTCAGAATCGCTGCTTCCTTCTCTGGGTCGGGCTGGCGAGCATGCTCGGGGCTTGCCTGCCGGGTGCACCGAGCCCACTGGAGTGAGGAAAACCAGGTCCCTCTATGGCTCGTCACCCGAAACACCAACGCGCGGGCAAATCTCCCAGTTTTCAGCTCTTTGCCTTCCCTCTAGAGCCCCAGCCAGCCAGGAGCGCAGACGCCCGGTGCCTGCACGCGGCTCTTCCAGGGTCCCAAGCCTGTGGGGAGGACAATGGCGGCAGGCGCACCACTACTCTAGAAGCCCAGCCTGCCAGGAGCCAGCACAAAGAAGCAGTCCACGAGCTCAGCCCCTCCAGGACCAGTTGGCGCGAGGGGACCTGACGCGCAGGTATTTGGCGCTTAGGGTGTTTCTGTGCCCCGAGCGGAGGTTTTTCTGTTTCGGACTCTCTCTTTTTCCCCTCTCACTCCCCACAGAAGGGGATCGCCTCCGACCCTGGAGTCTCTGATCCCGGCCCGATTTTATCTTCCCCAGTTCGCGCTCACGTTTGAAGGCTCTCTCAGTGGATTCTGCGTCCTTTTTCTCCCAGTCTCTCAGGTTTTGTAAGGTTTCCAATGACTTCAGATCTTTTCCGTGTGATGTATCAGCGCGAGTGCAAGTACGGAGCTCCTTACTTCTCCGCCATCTTGTCCCTCCCTCCACCAACACTATTTTAAACAGCAGTGGTGAGAGTGGACATCCTTGTTGTGTTCTTGACCTCAAGGGGGGAAGCTCTCAGTGTTTCCCCATTGAGGATGCTATTTGATGTGTGCTTTTCATATATGACTTTTATGATGTTTAAGTATGTTCCTTCCATCTCGACACTCTTGAGGGTGTTTATTAAGAAAGGGTGCTGTATTTTGTCAAATCTTTTTCTGCATTTATTGACAGGGTCATATGGTTCTTATCCTTTCTTTGATTAATGTGATATATCACATTGATTGGATTTGCGAATATTGAACCAGCCCTGCGGTCCAGGAATGAATCTCACTTGATCATGGTGAATAGTTCTTTTTATATGTTGTCGAAATCTATTTGCTAGTATATTGTTGAGAATTTTCGTATCTATGTTAATCAGGGACATTGGCCTGTAAATCTCCTTTTTTGTGGGGTCTCTGTCTGGTTTGGGAATAAAGGTAATGTTGTCTTTATAGAATGAGTCCAGAGGTTTTCTTTCGATTTCTATTTTTTTGGAACAGCTCGAGAAGGATAGTTATTAACACTGCTTTAAATGTCTAATGCAATTTCCCAGGGAAGCCATCTGGTCCAGGACTTTATTTGTTGGGAGATTTTTGATAACTAAATCAATTTCTTTACTACTTATGAGTTGTTCAAATTTTCTATTTCTTCTCATTTGAGCTTCCAAAGTTGTGGGTGTCTAGGAACTTGCCCATTTGTTCCAGGTTGTCCCGTTTGTTGGTATATAATTTTTCATAATATTCTCTGATAATTGCATTTATTGTAAGGGATTGGTTGTGATAAATCGTTTTCATTTGTGATTTTTCTTTTCTATTTGGGTTCTCTCTCTTTTTGTTTTGAGAAGTCTAGCTAGGTGTTTATCCCTTTTGTTTATTTTTTCAAAATTCCAACTTTTGGTTTCATTGATGTGTTCTACTTTTTTAAAATTCTATATTGTTTGTTTTGTTTTGATCTTTATTATTTCTTTTCCTCTGCTGGGTTTGGGGGTTGGTTGTTGTTATTCTGCTTCTAGTTCTTTAGGTGTGCTGTTAGGTTTTGTATTTGAGCTTTTTCTTGTTTCTTGAGATAGGCCTGGATTGCAATGTATTTTCCTCTTAATACTCCCTTTGTTGCATCCAAAAGGTTTTGGATGGCTGTGTTTTCATTTTCATTTGTTTCCATATATTTTTAAATTTCTTCTTTAATTGTCTGGTTGACTGATTCTTTCCTTAGTAAGTTAAAGAACTTTAACCTCCATACATTTGGAGGTTTTCCAAACTTTTTACTGTGCTTGATTTCAAATTTCATTGCTTTGGGATCTGAAAGGGTGCAAGATGTCATCTCAATTCTTTTATATGTATTGAGGGCTGTTTTGTGACACAGTATGTGCTCTATCTTGGAGAATGTTCCATGTTCATTTAAGAAGAATGTATATTCTGTTGCTTTAGGAATGTTCTAAGTATATCTGTCAAGTCCATCTGGTCCACTGTATCATTCAGGGTCATTGTTTATTTATTGATTTTCTGTCTAGATGATGTGTCCATTGCCATAAGTGGAGTTTTAAAGTCTGCAATTACCACATTCTTACCAATAAGATTGCTTATGTTTGTGATTAATTGTTTTATATATTTGGGTGCCTTCAAATTTGGTTCATAGACATTTATACTATTTAGCTCTTCTTCATGGATAAACCCCATAATTATTATATAATGCCCTTCTTCATCTCTTTTTATAGCCTTTAGTTTAAAATCTAGCTTGTCTGATATAAGTATGGTGACTCCAGCTTTCTTTTGACTTCCAGTAGCATGATAGATGGTTCTCCATCCCCTTACTTTCTTTCTTTTTTCTATAACAATATTTATTTCATCAATTATTATTTATCATAAGAGCTATTTACAAGATAAAGATCCTGAAACTTATTTAATTTATTTTTTAAAATTTGCATCCAACTTAGTTAGCCTGCAGTGCAACAATGATTTCAGGAGTAGATTCCTTAATGCCCCTTACCCATTTAACCCGTCCCCCCCTCCCACAATCTCTCCAGCAACCTTCTGTTTGTTCTCTATATTTAGGAGTCTCTTATGTTTTGTCCCTCTCCCTCTTTTCATATATTTTTTGCTTCCCTTCCCTTATGTTCATCTGTTTTGTATCTTAAAGTTCTCATAGGAAAGAAGTTGTGTGATATTTGTCTTTGACTGACTAATTTCACTTAGTCACTAATACCTTCTAATTCCATCCACGTTGGTTGCAAATGACAAGATTTCATTCTTTTTGATAGCTGAGTAATCAAAAAATATATAATAATATATATGATAATTAATAATTTTTAATAATATATATACTCCATTGTATATATATACCACATCTTTTTTAATCATCATCCATCAGTGGACATTTGGGCTCTTTTCATACTTTGGCTGTTGTTGATAGCGCTGCTATAAACATTAGGGGTGCATGTGCCCCTTTAAAACAGCACAATTGTATCTCTTGGATAAATACCTAGTAGTGCAATTGCTGGATCATAGGGTAGTTCTATTTTTAAGTTCTATTTTTTGAGGAACCTCCATACTCCATTCCAGAGTAACTGCACCCATTTGCATTCCCACCAGCAGTGCAAAAGCGATCCTCTTTCCCTGGATCCTCGCCAACATCTGTTGTTGCCTGAGTTGTTAATGTTAGCCATTCTGACAGGTATGAGGTGGTATCTCATTGTAGTTTTGATTTGTATTTCCCTGATGATGAATGACGTGCATTTTTTCATGTTTCTGTTGGCCATCTGGATGTCTTCTTAGGAGAAGTGTGTATTCATGTCTTTTGCCCATTTCTTCACTGGATTATTTGTGGTTTTTTGGGTGCTGAGTTTGTAAGTTCTTTATAGATTTTTAGATACTAACTCTTTATCTGATATGTTGTTTGCAAATATCTTCTCCCATTCTGTTGGTTGCCTTATAGTCTTGCTGATTGTTTCCTTCTCTGTGCAGAAGCTTTTTATTTTGATGATGTCCCAATAGTTCATTTCTGCTTTTGTTCCTTTGCATCTGGAGACGTGTTGAGTAAAAAGTTGCTGCCATCAAGGTCAAAGAGGTTTTTACCTGCTTTCTCCTTGGGGATTTTGATGTCTTCCTTCTTACATTTAGGTTTTTCATCCATTTTGAGTTTATTTTTGTGTTTGGTGTAATAAAGTGGTCCAGGTTCATTTTTCTGCATGTGGCTGTCCGTTTTTCCCAGCACCATCCTCTAAAGAAACTGTCTTTATTTCATTGGATATTCTTTTCTGCTTTGTCAAAGATTAGTTGGCAATATGTTTGTGGGTCCATTTCTGGGTTCTCTATTCTGTTCCACTGACCTAGGTATCTTTTTTTTGTGCCGGTACCATACTGTCTTGATAATTATAGCTTTGTAATACAACTTGAAGTCCAGGATTGTGATGCCCCCTGCTTTGGTTTTTCTTTTTCAAGATTGCTTTGGCTATTCGGATCTTTTCTGGTTTCATGAAAATTTTAGGATTGTTTGTTCTAGCTCTGTGAAGAATGCTGGTAATATTTTGATAGGGATTGCATTGAGTATGTAGATTGCTTGAGTAATATTGACATTTTAACAAAACTTGTTTTTCCTATCCAGAAGCATGGAATATTTTTCCTTTTTTTTTTTTTTTTTTTGGTGTCTTCTTCAATTTCTTTCATAAGTTTTCTCTAGTTTTTCTATAGTTTTAGTTTCATCTCTTTGGTTAGATTTAATCGTAGGTATTTTATGGGTTTTGGTGCAATTGTAAATGCGATAGATTCTTTTATTTCTCTTTCTGTTGCTTCATTATTGGTATAGAAATGCCACCAATTTATGTCCTTTAATTTTATATCCTACAACTTTGCTGAATTCATGGATCAGGTCTAGCAGTTCTTTGGCCACCATCTCCTCAATTTTAATCTGAAAGTGTCCTCAGGTCTAAAATGGGTCTCTTGTAGACAGCAAATAGATGAATTCTGTTTTTTATCCTTTCTGATACTTTATGTCTTTTGATTGGAGCATTTAGTCCATTTACATTCAATGTCATTTTTGAAAAATATGAGTTTAGAGTCATTGTGTTCTCTGTAGATTTCATGCTTGTAGTGAAAGGTGTCTCTGGTCCTTTGTGGTCCTTACATTTCACTCACAGAGTCTACTTTAGTATCTCTTGTAGTGCTGGTTTAGTGGTGATGAATTCCCTCAATTTTTGTTTTGGAAAACCTTTATCTCTCCTTCTATTCTGAACGACAACTTTGCTGGATTAAGGATTCTTGGCTGCATATTTTCCCTCTTCATCACATTGAAAATTTCCTGCCACTCCTTTCTGGCCTGCCAAGTTTCAGTAGATAGGTCCTCTACTGGCCTTATGTGTCTACCCTTTTGGGCTAAGTCCCGTATATCCTAAGCTACTTTCAGAATTCCCTATCTTTGCATTTGCCAGTTTCACTATGATATGTCATGCGGAAGATCAGTTTAAGTTACGTCTGAAGTGAGTTCTCTGTCCCTCCTGAATTTCAGTGTCTGCTTCCATCCCCAGATTGGGGAAGTTCTCTGCTATTATTTGTTCACTTACACCTTTGGCCTCTTTCTCTCTCTTTTTCTTCTTATGGAACTCCTGTGATATGGATATTGTTCCATTTCATTGAATCACTTAGTTCTCTAAATTTCCTCTCATGGTCCAGAATTTTTTATCTCTCTGTTTCTCAGTTTCTTCTTTTTCCATAATTTTATCTTATATTTCATCTATTCTCCCCTCTACCTCTTCAATTCTCACTGTCTAGTTTATTTTGCATCTCATTTACAGCATTTTTAAAATTCATCATGACTAGTTTTTAGTTCTTTGATCTCTGCAGCAATGGATTCTCTGCTGTCCTCTATGCTTTTTTCAGGCCCAGTAATTAATCTTATGACTATTATCCTAAATTCTTGTTCAGTTATATTGTTAATATCTGTTTTGATCAATTATTTAACTGTCACTTCTTCCTGGAATATCTTTTGAGGAGAATTCTTCCATTTCATCATTTTGGCTAGTTTTCTGGCCCTTATGTGTTTTAAAAGCTTGTTATGTTCCCTGCTCCTGTGAGCACTACTTTATTAAAGCAGGGTCATACACTGTTCAGGGCCTGGACCTTCTAAAGGTGGTTTTTGGAGAGTGTTACTTGCTCTCTGTTGTTATGACTTTGGCTGCTTTATCTCCCTACTGGTAGTGATGTTTTGGGCCCTCCACTAGGTGTGCTTTGATTTTTTATTGTAGCCCTGGAAAGGAAACAAATAGACAAACAAACAAAAAACAAACAGAAAGCAAAAACACATAGCACACAAACACACACACACACACACAAACAGAAACACCAGCTACAACTAAACAACAGGTTGGAGGTGGTACTGATGGAAGAGGCTTTATCCCATACGGAGCAAGAAACAACAGGGGTGGGGAAAAAGAAAAAATAAAAATTGACCAGGCAGAGAAACAATAGGCTTAATCCAGAGAGAGAGAAACAAAAATAAAGAAGAGGGAGGGGAAAAAGAAGATAAAATAAAATTGATCAAAGAAACTATATGGCTTAATCCAGAGAGAGAGTAAGAAAAATAAAGAAGGAGGTGGGGAAAAAGAAGTGAAGATAAAATTTCCCAGACTTAGAAAGTATATGGTTTAATCCAGAAAGAGAAAGGAAAATAAGGAAGGAGATGTAGAACATGTATCAAGAGAATAGATTAAATATATCTGCTTAAAAAAACCCCAACAACCAGAGTAACCAGACTAGAGGAGGGAAGAGATGATAAGAAGAAAAGGAAGGAAGAATATATCTATATAATAAGATTTGTCCAGCAATTAAACCAGCTAATGCAACAGTGCTGGTCTGGAGGAGAGGCTGTCTGGTTCATCAGCATCAATCCCACTCCAGTAGATATGCAGTTACCAGGTGCACCGGGGGATGGTTTGGTGTAGGCAGGTCCACCTCTACTGTGGGCCCACTGTCTGTTCCCTGAAGTGCCCCACCTGTGGCCCACCAGGTTGTCCTTGTGGGTCCCTGGAAGCAACTCTGTCTCTTTTTCTCCCAGACTCTTGGGGTTCTAAGTCCTTTGGCCTCAACATGGCTATGTTTGAGAAAGAAGGATACTTTGGATCCCCCTACTTCTCCACCATGTCAGCCCCTCCCTCCAACCCCTCCTTTCTAAGGAGCTGTGGCTTTGACCCAATCATATCCTCTGTGGGAGGGTCTCACTGAGCAATAGCCAGGTGCTGGCAGGTTCCCAGGAATGTTTGTGAGACTGCACTGCTGCCAGTCCCCAGAGACTGCAGCTGGGTGCCACTCTGCCCCAGAAAAATTTCATATGATCTTGTAGCAGCAGCCTTTCAGGGTTTATGGAAAATCACAACACACATCTAATGCCAGGCTTTCTCCTTAATGTCTTTGTTCCAGCACCAGCAAATGTGGTTGTTCCTCAGGGTCTGCTAGGACCTTTGCCTGTGGAGTGGCTGCACTGCCTCTACCAAATGTCCTCCCTTCAGGGGAGCCACCACTCTCTATGCAGCCTGTGGACCCTTGGACCTCACTCTCAGCTCTTGGGGATTCACCCCACCAAAGCACTGACAGGTATTGAGCTGCAGAGCCTCAGACTCTGCATTTCCCATGTTTATAAAGTCTTGATGGAATTCAAACCCTTTCCTTTCACCTTTCTCCCTTTTGTTTTTTGCTCAGTCCTTTTGCTCAGTAGCTGTTTCCACTTTTCCACCTTCTCTTCAGCTGTTTATGGGGGGAGGTGCTTCTCCCAGTCTCCTCCCATCTCTGCCCTCTTTCTGCAGGCACAAACACCTCCCTATCCTCTGCAGCTTCTCTCTTCCCTGGTTCACCTCTCCGTGCCACATACCTGCCAAATTCTGTGGTTTAGGTTGTACATATTGTTGTGTTAATCCTCCAATCAGTTTTCTAGGTATGTAAGATGGTTTAGTGTTGATCTGGCTGCATTTCAGTGACAAAAGATGCAAAAAATCCTTCCATATTGTTCCATCATCTTGACTCCCTCTCAAATCCTTATCATTTCTTGTGTCACCAGGGCCTCTCAGGTGGCTCCTGAGTGTTTCTGAGTAGGTCCTCAGTGGCCACTAATGATACACTTGTCTGTGTTCTCTGTTTCTCCAGGGCTTAGATTCTGACACCCAGAGCATACTCATCAGTGTTCAGGGTTGTTCAAGGAGGTACTGGGTCCAGCACTCAGAATAAACTATGTTTATCCCATTAGGAATTTTCACACCCTATTTTGATGTGGGGTTTCTCATCCAACTTTCTATTCTTCTTAACCTTAAAAAAGTCTTATGTTCCATGCCTTATCTAGCAGCTCCTTTATAAGAGGACTGTCTCAAAGCAAAGGTTTCCTGGAACTTTCCTTTTGGTACCACAAAGATTCAGCTTATGCTTGGTTCCTAGGTAGGGAACTCAGAAGACTTTGTGCACATGCAGTCTCTCTACTTACCCCCGTCCCTTTCCTCTCTAATTGCCGGCCTCTATTCTCTTTCCTCCTAAATCCTTTCTTTGTCTTTCACTTCTCTGCCCCTCAACTTCTCTTATCACAATGCCAGTCACTGACATAGGGATGTCAAAAGTCCAATGAAGTGACTTTGAATAGGGAGATCTAAGAAAGGTGTAGGAGAGGCTTCCAACCTCTTCAAACTGCCACATATCCCCCACTCTGCATAGACAAGTGAGACTCTAGGCTTTTTTCCCCCATCTCTGGAACATCAGGATGGTCCTGGGAATATGGTTCTTTCTATGCTCAGTGCATCAGGCATGTCTGATAGACTCTGATGGACAAGAGGAAGAAAGACGACCTCTGATGCTAGAGCAGTGATGACAGTGATGACATTGAACCCTTCTGTCTGTTCCAACAATAGGGGTGAGGATAGGAAAAAGAAGCTTAGGAAGTCTGGTGTCTTGCTGTGTTGCTTTTTTTCCCCAGGCTCTTTATACATAGTGTATGGTTCTGTTGGAAATTTGTTTGAATTTTGGGGAAACTTGTATTTTGGGGAAAACAGGAGGCAAGAGCCAGTGACATCTTTTAGTTTGGATCCTTGGTATTTATGGTAATCCCCCTTGACTTACTTTGCCTCACTCTGACAATCTCATCAAACAAAACTCATAATTTGAGTACCATCTAACTAAAATGGTCTAGCATTATGCTAGGATCTTCTTGGTTTACTAAATTCCCAAAACCATTTTACTTCTCACAGCTCCCTAATTATGTACCCTCTAAGTTATGCTGGACACCTAGAAGAGATAGCAGCTGCGTTCCAGCTGCAGACATACCAGACATATTATGATATCAAAGCAATGTAGCTCAGAACAGAGGCTGGGTGAAACTTGCAGGCCTTGAAAATTAAAGCACCTACATAGAGGGGTAAACACCTTGAGAAGGAGTGGACAGGAAAGACTTTCCAGGAGGTATTGTCAGGAGAAGGTCCTGAAGGACAGGCAGGTGGCAGAGGTGGAGCTTCCAAAGCAGGGGACAGTGGGTGCTGGGAGCCCATGTCATCAAAACCATATGACCATAGAACAAAAGGGACTTGGGATCTCCTGGTCCACTTGATAATCTGTATGATGATGGAACCAAAGCTGGAACTAGGGAAGGGCCTTTCTTAAAGACACATGATGGAGAGGCCAGGTCTCCTGAAGTTATTTAAAATTGCTCAGGGGTGCTGTCTGGAGGCAGAGTCTGCCATTGGTTGATGTTTTTCTATGCCTTGGCGGCCTATCCATCAGCCTCACAGGTGCCCTCTCTATGTCAAGCTTTGTGTAGGATGCATTTTCCTATGTATCTTTTCCTTAAGCCCCAACTAGCCTAGGTAACTTCTTATACCAAAGACTGGCCATGCCCATGTCAGTGCTCAAGGACTCTAAATCTGCACCCTCCAACTCACATTTCACAGATGCAGAAATAGACCATGGTGGTGCAGGTAGCAGGACTTTACCATTAATCTAGGTCACTTTTCTGAGTCTCCTAGGACACTTTCAGCTGTCTCATAAGGAGACAGGCAAGATATACCCCCAACTCCAGAGGGGGCAGAGAGTTTGGTGAAAGGAACAGAGAAACTCCATCCCACTTTCAGATAATCATGTGCACTCTCCTCTCACTTCTCATCCCTCTCCCCTGTGAATCAGCTCAAGGGGAAGTATTCTCTTAGCACTGCCAACTCACACCTAAAAGAGTTCTGGACTTTCTGCTGATGCTGCAGCCTGCAGGAATGTCTGTACTCTATACTGCAGGCAGGGATAATGAGGAAGTAGGGGATACCTGGGGGACTTTGAGACAGGAACAGAGGATTCAGGCCTGGGTACATGGGTGAAGTGGGAGGAGGGCCCAATTTTGATCTTCCCCATTTTATGAAAAAGGCTTGAACCACTTGAGAAGCTGGTGGACAGGAAATAACCAAACTCACTTTCAAGGCAGTACTGATATTTTCTGTCCGTATCAACCACTGGGCTAGCTGTTTTTGCCTTCGAGAGTTTCAACCTGGGGAAAGGCCTCCTGACTTGAACAGAATTTAAAGGGCAACATGTTTGGGCCTAAAGGCTACAGTGCTAAGGGAAATAAGTCAAATAGAAAAGACACAGACCATATGATTTCACTTATATGTGGAATCTAAACAACAAAATGAATGAACAAACACAATTAGAGACAAATTCGAGGCACCTGGGTAGCTCTGTCAGTTAAGTGTCCAACTTGATTTTGGCTGAGGTCATGATCTCACGGTTCATGAGATCAAGCCCCCCATGTTGGGCTCTGCGTGGACAGCATCAAGCCTAGTTGGGATTCTATCTCTCCCTCTCTCTCTGCCTCTCTTCTTCTCTCTTTCTAAATAAAATAAACTTTAAAAAATCAGATACAACTCATAAATGCAGAGAATAAACTGGTGGTTACTGGAAGGAAGGGGATAAGGGTATGGGTGAAGTAGGTAAAAAGGATTAAGAGAAGCAAACTTCCACTTATAAAATAAATAAGTCACAAAGATAAAAAGTAGCCTATAGGGAATATAGACAATAATATTGTGATCACATTGTATGGGAACAGATGGAAGCTACACTTAACCTGGTGAGCATTGAGTAACATACAGAATTGTCAAAGCAATATGTTTACACCTGAAACTAATATAACATTGTATGTCAACTATACTTCAACAATAAAAATGTAAAATATTTAAAGAAATTAAAAATAAAAGAACATTCATCCTGCCATTTGTGACAGCATGAGAGTGGAGGGCATTATGCTAAGTGAGATAAGGTGAAAAGAGAAAGACAAATACTGTATGACATCACTGATATGTGGAGTCTGAAAAAAAAGAAAAGAAAAGCTGATCTTACAGAAATAGAGTGCAATGCCAGGTGCCAGGTACTAAGAGATGGGAGAAGTGGGGAGATGAGGTCAAAAGGTACAAACCTTCAATAACAAGGTGAGTAAGTTCTGAGGAAGTAATGTCAGAATGATGACTATAGTTAATAATAGTACATTGCATACTTGAAATTGGCAAAGAGAGAAAAATTTGAGTGTTCTCATCACATAAACAAAGAATTGACCATGTGAGGTGATGGGCATGTTAGTTTACTTGATTGAGGTAATAAGTTCACATGTCTATATATGTCAACTCATCATGTTGTGCACTTTAAATGTATGTAATTTTATGTCAGAAAATGAAGGAGAGATTCAGAAATAACAATTCCTAGAACTGCAAAACTGGGTGAAGTGTTCATAATTCATCTGAAAGATGACTAAGGATAAGAGAGAATAAGAGTGTGTGTGAGTGCATGTGTATTTGAGATTGTGTGTGTATACGTGTGAATTCATACATGTGTATGTGTAAAATCATGTGTATATGAGCACATGTGAATGTGTGTTAGTATGTGTGAGCACATGTGTATGCGAGACAGTGTGTGCATATGTGTGAATTCATACATATGTATGTGTGCATGTGAAATCGTGTATATATGAACCTGTGTGAGTGTGTGTATGTTAGTATGTGTGTGTGCAGGTGAGAGTGTGTGTTGCAGGAGAGGGGCAGAAGGAGGCCAGCCACTCATGTCAGAAACTTGTGTATGTTAAGATCTACTCTACACACTAGTGAGCCTGGGTATGGCAGCATCTTTGCCATAATCAGATATTGGCCTCACCGTCTACCTTGCACATGGGTTCTGCATGTTATTTTTGAAGCCTCTGAAGGTCAAAGAGGAGATGGTAGGGCTTAGAAGTAAGAAGAGACAGGTGTCTAGTTCAGGTCAATTGTTCAATAAATGGATTGTGAAAGTTTGTAAGGGTGTGTGTCTGTCTGTCTGTCTACATGAAAGTGTCTATGAGAGTTTGTGGGAAGGTCAGTGGGAGGATGTGTGGGAGGATGTGTGAGAGGGTATATATATGAGGGTCTGTGAGGGTGTGTGGGAGGGTATGCATGAGGGTTTGTGGGTAGGCGTGCTGAAAGTTTTATGGTAGAATGTGTGGTAGGTTCTAAGAGAATGTGTGGGAGGGTCAGTGAGGGTGTGTGGGAGGGTCTGTGGGAAGGTTGAAGAATACAGGGCAGACTCAAGCCAGCCTCTGGGCTCTGGAGAACCACAGGTCAAGAGGAGTAAATGGTTACAGTCATGCCCTTCAGGACAAAGTTACAATTTTAACTTGGGGGGGAGGCCAGTACAGCATGGGGGAAGTGATACTGACTCGGGTACTGGGCTGGAAAATAGGTCTTGCCAACAACTGGTATTCAGTTTTTTAAAGCCATTATATTAGTTAGCTTGTAATGCAATCACACCACTGCTTAATTTGCAATTCCTTAATGACAAATGATGTTAAGCACCTTTTTGTATACTTTGTGCTATGTGTACGTTTTCTTTGATGACAAACATGTCAGGCAGGTACAGAAGTTGAAAGCCCACTAAAGTCCATGCTGTTTTGAGCGAGAAGTAAGACCTTCAGTAGAGATGAGGGTGTTGAGTGGTTGCAGATGAATCTAAAACTATTTGTTGTATCCAGATTGTGAAGAGGTTTAAAGCCCTGTTTAAGATTTTCAATTTTAGTTCTTGGGAAATGAGCAGTCCTCAGAGGTGGCCAAACTGTGGAACATGACAGTTTGTGTGGAACATCAGCAATTGTAATGTAGCCCTTCTTCTAGGTGACTGAAGGCTCAACCACAAAGGGAAGTGATCACAGCTGAAGGTCTGAGAGCAAGGGGGTGTCATAGGTACAAGGGTCCCTATTTTGGTTGGTATCATTTCAGGGAGCAGACTGAAATTCCAGGAGCAGTGAGCAGTGGGCCATGGGCCAGAGGCCTCTGCCCTGGGCAACTCCTAGATGGGTATTAAGAAAGGCCTCTGCGGCCTCATCTTTGGGGAGAAGGCCCACCAGCATGACAGCCAGGAAGGTGAGAGTTTTACCTGCAGTGCCCATGTTCAGGATAAATTCCCTCCAGTGACTGTATTTTATTTCAGAGCCATTAAGATAATATTGCTACTCTTTCCATGTCAGTGATATTGCTGCCTTATTTGCATTGTTCTGTGAGTGTCTTTGCTCAAGTTGAGAAATGTCTGGGTCTGTATATGGTGTTTTGTAAGGAACAGGCACAAAGCCATCTGCCAAGGTCAGGCTATCGATATCCTGTTCCCTCTTCCCCCTTTATGGAGGACTTTCCTCCAAGCAGAGCATATTCTTGGGAGGCAGATGTGCCCTCCCTCATCCCGGACCTACCTGGACTGACATCCACATTCACCTCTGTGTGAGGAAGGGGCTTTTATGTGTGACATACCATCAGACAAAATAAAGACTTCAGCCCAGTACTGAGTACTGGGACCTCAAAGGGACCTGCAAAAGGCAGTATGACACAGAGAAGACATCCCAATTTTGGAGTCAGGTACAGAGAGAACTGGGTTCAAATCCTGACTCTGTCACTTTCTGTATGACACTGTACACAACAATATAATGTCTCTGATCCTCAATTTCCTCATTTGAATATAAAGTCAACAGTCCCAACAGCATTGTGGGGGGCCTAAAGTGACATATGGAGATGACAGTAGTTTACAAATTACAAAGCGCAGTGCAAATGTCAATCAAGAATCAATATAGTTTAGCATCCACCCACAGCTATTGATTATACCTGTGCTCTTTGGTGAGTTGTTCTGTATTTCCATCACCACATGTACAATGCTGCCTACATTCCACCCCAGGGAAAGGCTTGATCTCTCTTGCCCCCAACCCCAGGGACTGCAGTTAGCAAATAGTCTTCCTTCAGTCTTCCTCTGACCTGCAGAGAGCTCCTTTACCTTAGACACAGCTTTGCTTAGGGTTCTCATGGAAAGCCTAAATCATGCAGAATATGAAGCCTGCCCATCTCAGCCATATCAGGAAAGCTCTAGAGGGCAATGCTCACCCCTGTACTCCCTAATGTGCTGGCAAAGCTTTGTCAGGGCATCATTTGCAGCCAGAATTCTTCCTTTACACAGTCCATCTCTCCCACTGTCACAGGTACCGGTCCCTAATAAACATCTTGCACTCTAAACTAGGTCTCAGTGTCTGCTTCCAGGTTATAAGCAAATAAACATAAGATACCAATGCAGAAGTGTATTGTGATAGTGAGGTGAGTTAATAAATCCCAATAATTTTGTGCAGGGTCTGGTACATAGTTCTATTATTATTATTATTATTAATTATTAAATTGCTACTGATTTTATCATCTGAGTCTTGAGTAGAGTGGTTCTCACTATTATCTATCTCCAGTCCCTGCAGCAATTACAGGTGTGGCATTCCATGTCTGTTCTTCCCAGTGTATCACTAGGTCCATCAGATGTTGCTGTTGGAACTGGCAGGACTGTAGATGCTTCCTCACTGTGTGCAGCTGCTATGCACTGAGCCTTTCCAGGCCTTTGAGACCGTCTCTAACTGTCACAATTACCCCACAAGTCAAGGTAAGTGATGTTAGCCCCTCTTTAAAAATGAGGAGGCTGAAACACAGGGAGGTTAATTACTTGGCCATTTCTGAATTCTCCTAGGTGGCAGAGCTGGGACTCCAAAGTCTCCACCACATGCTATGCAACCTTATCATGTGTAGACATGATTGTTGAATCCCAGGGGATGGAGTAGGTTAGCCAGTGACTAGAAACCAGACTTTCTGACTCCCACCGGTTCAGCTTTACACTGTTCAATGCTGCTTCTTCATGCTGTGTTATCTAAATGACTAAATGAAAGAACATGCACAGTCAATAACCAATTTCTCTTTTCACTGCAGTCCCTACCTTGCTCTTCTGTGGTTTTCTTGGTGTGTGTTTATAATGCATCATCACCACCTCTCAAATGCCCTTGGTTGTTTGGAGGGAAGCTAATCAATATGTTGCTCAGCCCAGAGGTGTTGATGACAGAGTTGAGAGGTGAAGGCAGGAGGAGGCCAAGGCTGTGTCCGTCTGCAGAGGTGGCTGCCCCCGCCCAGCCACCCCCCCTCCCCGAGGCTGAGAGGCCTCTCCAAAGTCTCAAACCTTCAGGCTGTAGGGGAAGTCATCAGAAATATCAGGAAAGTGAGATGTTGGTGATTTGACACTTGGGCTCTTGGTATCTCAGAGTAAAAATCTCAGTCACAGCAAGATTGGTAACCTTGCCCTTCTCTGGGTTCTGTTTTGAAGGAGAATACTGAGCACACTGGGGACTTGCTTTGGAAAATTTTTTTGTTTTGGTCCAGGTAAGATTAATCATTAATCTAACTTTGGCTTCTATCAATTTGCCTTATCTGGATATTTAATATAAAAAGAATAATACAATGTGGCTTCTATGTCTGCTTCTATCATTTTGTGCTATACTTTTGAGGTTGAACTGTGTCGTGGCAGGTATTGGTAATTTGATATTTTATTGCCAAATAGCATTCTTAGGGGCAATTGAATATTTTATTTTCTATTTTTCAAAGAAATTTTTAGTTTTTGAATAGCTTTAGATTCATATTAAAGTTGAAAAGATATTACAGAGATTTTCTAAATACCACACACTTTGTTTCTCCTTTTATTGACAGCTTACATTAGTATGATATATTCATTACAACTAATAAACCCATAATGATATAATAACGTTATTATATAAATCTCACACTTAAGGAGTAGGGAGTTATGTTCTCTTTGAGGACAGAATATCTGCATAAAATATTTAGTGTTCTTCTGCATGGGATATTTGTCTCCTCCCTACTTATTTATTTAAAAATTTGCATATATTTAAGTGCTATAAAAGTTCTGTGGGCTTTGACAAAAGCATGGTATTATGGACCTACCATTTTAGTATTGAACACACAATTTCACTGCCCCCAAACGTTCCCAGTGCTTCACCTATTCATGGACCCATATGTATTTATTTTCTATTTTGGATTATAATTCAATGCTCTCTAGTTTATTTTGTCAAATTATTTTTTCTGTTGGCTATGGTATCCATTTCACATACCCTGTGTGTGTGTGTGCATGTGTGCGCATGCATGTGCATGTGTGTGTTTAACATCAATCATTTCTCTGAGGAGACCTGGCTCCTTTTGTTGGAGAATGGTATTAAAAACCAAAAGTTGGTTGCTAAGTGTGCTTGTTACTACTGGGATGTTATTCTTCTAAGCCCCCTCAATGATCAGGACAATAAATTTATATATATATATTAACCCATGCACACACACATTCATTAAGCTAAATATTAACTAAATATATATTTTATGCTAAATATATTAAGCTAAATATATATATATTTATTAAGCTAAAAATATCTTCATACTGATGTCTCTAACTCTAATCCAGTACCAAACCTATATCATCTTAGCCTTCTCCTCATGCCTGTCTGTAACCTCTCACTATCATTGAGAAACCTGGCTTTCATCATCCACTCTCCATTTACTTAATTGTTCAGTTTCAGTATGCATATATATGGTGGTTTCTCTCACTATATGTGTTATGGGGTGTTAACTCATACCCTCATGGAAAACAACTTTACCAGCCAGTGTATAGTACTTACATACTTTAGTTTCATAGACCTTATCGATTTCAAAAGTTGGCACTTCTGATCTCCCAACCTGCTTCTTTTAGGTTATTATTTCAAACATTTGTAATATGGCTAGATTCTATGGGGTGCCTGGGTTGCTCAGTTGATTGAGAGTCCAACTTCGGCTCAGGTCATGATCTCACAGTTGGTGGGTTTGGGCCCCGTGTTGGGCCCCTGGAGCCTGTTTTGGATTCTGTGTCTCCCTCTCTCTCTGATCCTCCCCTGATCATGCTGTCTATCTCTCTTTAAGAAATAAATAAAACATTAAAAAATATATGGCTATATTCTTTTGCCACAGTCTACAAATCCTATGATTGTCCACATTCCTTAAATGATCTTTTAAATTTGCATGCATTAAATAAGTACTATAATGTTCTATGGGTTTTGACAAATGTGTAATGTTATGTATCTACCACTTGAGTATCTGAACAATTTCACTGCCCCCCCAAGATCTCCAGTGCTTTCTGTATTCAACTTGTTCCCTCCCTGAACCCCTGGAAACCACTAATCTGTTCTGTAATTTTACCTTTTCCAGAATGGCATATAGTTGTCATGTACAGTATGTAGCCTTTTCAGACTGGTTTCTCTTGTTTAGCAAGATTCATTTAAAGTTCATCCATGTCTTTGTGTGTCTTAATAGCTCATTGTTATTTATCACTAAATACTATTCCACTGTATGGATGTTCATAGGCTCACAAGCCTCTCATGAGATTTCTTGGTAAAATAATGAGACTGATATCCATACACAGAGGACAGGGAGAGATCAAAGAAGGGGTCAGTCCACTCCAGGTTGATAGGTGGTAATTTTAATAAGAGGAAATAAAATTATGTACAAGGCTTACACTGGCTAAGCAGCAAGATGAATGGATCCCCTCAATTGCTCTTCAAATCTTAAAGGCTTATGAAGAGGCCCTAACTGGACTCAGTCATGTATACCATGCAGATATTTTCAACATCACATCACCATCTCAAGACTATTTCTTTGGAGCAGCCTCTGGTAGTAGGAAAAGCAAGTGGAACCCACATTCCAAGGACCAGGGAGGGGGTGAGCAGTCTCCAAGTGCCTGGGTCCAGCTCATGGGTCAATTTAGTGGTCATATCTTTTTGGTTATATTCCTCAGCAGCCATTCCGTATTTTTAAAAAATTCATTCACTTATTGAAGGGTATTGTGGTTAATTTCAGTTTTCGACAATTATGAATAAATCTGTAAATATTTGTGTGCAGGTTTTGTGTGGACATAATTTTTCAAATTAGTTAGCCAAATACCTAAGAGATGATTACTGGATCTCATGGTAGGGTTATGTTTAGCTTGAAAGGAAACAAACTGTCTTCCAAAGTGGTTATACCACTTCATATTCTCATCAGCAAATAATGAGAGTGCCTGTTGCTCTATATCCTTGACAGCAATTGGTGTTTCAGATTTTAAAAATCTTTTTATAGTAGTTTGTAGTGCTGTCATATTGTTGCTTAATTTACAATTTCATAATGACAAATGATGTTGGGTATCTTTTTAAAATACTTTTGTGCTATATGTATGTTTTCTTTGGTGAAGTATCTATGTAGATATTTTGCTTATTTTATTTTATTTTTTTAAATGTTTTACTTATTTCTAGGAGAGAGAGAGAGAGAGACAGCGTGAGCAGGGGAGGGTCAGAGAGAGAGGGAGTCACAGACTGAAACAGGCTCCAAGCACTGAGCTGGCAGTCAGCACAGAGCCCGACGCGGGGCTCGAAACCGCGAACCGCGAGATCATGACCTAAGCGAAAGTCGGACGCTTAACCGACTAAGCCACCCAGGCGCCCCGATATTTTGCTTATTTTAAAATTCTGTTTGTTTTCTTATCCTTGAGTTTTAAGAATGCTTTATATATTTTAATAGAAGCCCTTCATTAAATATGTATTCTGCAAACGTTTCTTTCAATTTGGGACTTGTCTTTTCATTCTCTTAACAGTATCTTTCACGGAGTAAAAGTTTTTAATTTTAACAAGTTCAGCTTACCATTTTTTCCCTTTCATGGATTACATTTTTCTTGTATATAAATTTTTATTACCAAATTAAGATGGTGTAGATTTTCACCTCTATTTTCTTCTAGAAGTTGTATAGCTTTGCATTTTTATATTGATTCCTATAATACATTTAAATTAAATTTGGTGTAAGATGTAAGGTCTGTGTCTAGGTTTATTCTCTTAAATTTGTAAATTTTTGTGATGAAAAATGTATAACATAAAACTAACCGTTTAACCATTTCTAAGTGTACAGATGTGGTGGCAGTAGAATTGGTGAAGAACAAAGGGAAGGCAGGGATTTTCTTCAAATATTCTGGAAGCACCAAGTGGTAGACTAATGAGGTCACATTCATGTCCAAATTAGAATGGGCCAGCTCTGCCTTTGTATCTTTCTGCTAATTTGTAAGGGATAATCCTAGGCCAGGGATGTTTGTGGACTGAAATGCCAGAATTTAGTGGGGCAGCTCTTCCAATTCACCCACAGTCATTTTTCTGACAGTGCACAAACCTTCTAAGGGTATCTGGGTCATGCCAGCTAACTAAATGGAATTCTCCACTGGAAACCATCATTTCTTTTTAACCCTCAGGCCATGTTCCTAAAGCTGGGCAAGCTCCTTCCTCATTTATGGGGCTTACATCACAGTATTTCCAGTCTGGATTTGTTTGAGTCTCTCTTGTGATAAAAATAAAGCACTTTGTACATGGATCAAGTACTAATTTTCCCAAGAATCAACTCATGTTCTTCTGCATCAAAGGATGGGCATAGTCACTCATGGTATCCCTGACCTTTACTATATGGACTTACCTGTATCTCAATTCTGGTCTATCAAAGACATTTCATTTATGATTATTTGTGCACTGTATTTCCCTGTTCTTTATGACCTTCTGGAACTCAGGATTTATCAGATCACTTTTCAGATGCTTAATATGCATTGGTTGAGTGAAACAGAGAAGGAAGAAACATGGTAACTTTTAGACATTGATTAAAGTACTTCTACATATTTCAAAATAGGCAGGAAAATGGACTGGTGACAGCAAGGGTTTTCAGCAGGGCATGGAGAATAGATGCACTGTAATTTCTGGTATAAGAGACTGGCTCCTGCAGATGAAAAGAAGGGGAAGGGAAGGCTTATATAAAAGATTCATATAAAATGTCTGAAGGTAAGAAAATGTAGGTTTTGCCACAGAAGAGAGGCGAGGCCACTAGAATACTGACTACCTGCTGATAGGATCCTATTCAAAGAAATAAGTGGATCTTCCAGACAAATATTGGGTTAAGAAAGATCTAGGTTCCACATAGCATGACCAATATTAAGATAAAATTCTGGCAATCTTCTCATTGCTGTGCCTCTTAGGGAAAGGGAGATGGAGATGTGTAAACAAATACTCCAGACATGCACCTTCTTCAGAGTTCTTGGGGGGTGGGGGCTAGAAACTTGCTTGCATTGGTTCAGAGCTCAGAAAAATTAGGAAACCTCTGACTTAAAACACTCAGATGATTTTTTGGCTCCTGAGTGGTGAAGACAGGGAAATGTGGATTCAGGAGTGCTCTGCTTGGGTTTCAGGTTGAGAATAAAAATTTAGATTTTTCTTCCTCTAGTCCTAGCATCTGTTCAAGTCATTCTAGCTTAGCATAATGGGAATAGAAGGGATTCATTATCAGAAAGTTCTGAGTTCAAAATCAGACAGCCTTACTGTGGTGTAGTGGTTTGTAGCATGGTGTCTGAAGTCATACTTAATGGGTTTGCACCCTAGATCTACCTGTGCTACCTTGGGCAAGTTATGTTTCTGCATTTTAGTTTCTTCATTGGTTAAAGGGGGGATTAGAATAATACTTATTCCACAGGGTTGTTGTGACAGTTAAAGAACACTTGTGAAGTGTTCACAAAAGATCTTGGAAAACAGTAATGGCAACAACATCAACAATTATTATTATATGTTATAATATAATGAATATTATAATATAATATTTATAATAATATCTAATATGTATAATAAGTATTATTATGTGACCGTGGACAATCATTTACTTCTTCTTTATTTCTCTTTATTTGTCTCTAGGATGACGATAAACTTACCTTACATGGTGGACACTGTGAAACACCACCCAGATCCCTTTAGTGAGGAACTGCTGCCCAACTATTGGGAGTAGTTTTGGCAATAGCCTTTCTCGGTTAGTCCTTGCAGGGCTCTTGTCAGCTCCAGAGAAATGGTTCCTCCCGGGTCACATCCTGTCTCACTGGCCCATGTTCAATAACTGATAGATAGGGGAGTATAAAGTCCTGTTCTTCTTTTCCCTTCTTATTGCAGGTATTGTCCCAAAGACACTTCCCAATCACTATTCTGCCTTCTAAACTCCAAATCAGAATTAGCTTCTAAAGGAACTCAACATGTGACATTTAACTTCACAGAACTGTTGCCAAGATTAAGAGTAACAAAATACAGAGTGGTTAACACTATCGCTTAACAATGTGTTTCCTTATCCCTCTTCCCTCACAACATCGTAAGCTAAACATTTTTTGTGACTCCTCAATGTACTCTATGCCTTCTATCTGAAACATGGCTGTCATTACTAACCAATTTAAAATAAAATATTTCTTAAGCCAATCTAGTTCCAGTTCAGGGTAGAGTTTGACAGTTAGCCCCAGATGATAACAGACACAAGTTCAGCTGGGTTTAATAAAAATATGCTTAAAATATTGACATTATCTTTTTTTAATGTTTATTTTTAAGAGAGAGAGAGGGGAGAGAGAGAGAGAGAACTAGTGGGGGAAAGGCAGAAGTGGGGGGATATACAATCTGAAGCTTATATGCTGACACCAGAGAGCCGGAAGTGGGGCTCAAATCCACAAATTGTGAGATCATGATCTGAGCCAAGGTCAGATGCTTAACCAACTGAGCTATGCAGGTACCCCATAAAATATATTTACTACTATCCCAAACACAGGCTGTAGGTTAAGGTAAAGATTATATATCTCTAAGCAATGCCTGTTCCATGCATAACAGATAGAGTCTCTGCTTCTTTACCTTGGTCTCCTCATCCCGCAGGTGGAGTATACTAGTTTTTCCATGATTCCAGTTGTCGCCTTTCCACAAAACATGTTTAATGGCATTAGACAAGGCACTAATTTGCATAGAGACTGTCAAGGCCCTTTGTAAAGCAAAGAAATGCACATTGTTAAACAGTTACAATAACATTGACTACAACCATGAAAACAATTTTACAGCAGATTAAACACACTTAGTGAGAGAAGTGCAGTGCAAAAGCAATTTCAACCCTAGAGTTGAGTCAGCAGCTAGAAGAAAGCCCTAGAGACAACGGCCAGACATAACACCCTACCTACCTTTTCTGAGTCAATTTTCTTTGGGTGAGTGGGAACTCTTCTATAGTTTGTATTTCCTGCTTGAGATGAAGAATCAAACTACTAGGAGAGAGAGGAAAGGAGAGATAGCTAAATCTAAAAAGAAATTGGGGAAAAAATAGAAGACAAAATCTGTACAAACTTTGGGAAACTTGGTGTGAGACAAAGAGGAAAAAGGCAGGAATGAGAATAATGGAGAAAATGGCTCTTATACTGCGGTGATATTCAGTCTGAAAATAATGGATTCATGATTAAACAGGAAAATCTTCAGATATTAAAGGAGAAACAAGGAAATTATTAAAATTGCCAATACAGAATTCTCAGTTTTATTCAGATTCCTCTTTTTCTCCAGCCAGGTTTATTTTGCCCACCTCCTTCCTACAGAAGTGAGAAATTTTCTTCTCTACATCGTCTCTACATCTGTCAGGTCTGTCTTTACCCAGTGGCCCTGAACAAGTAGGCCTGATATTTGCTGTCCTGTCCTGAAAATGTCTGTCTAGCTAACACTGATAATCAAGCTCTTTTTTTGTGTAGTTTTTGGGGAAATCTAAACCAATGAATCTTGCTCTTGATTTCACACTTGGTTTTCTTTGTGGCAAAAATCCAGCAACATTTGTGGACTTATAAATAATAAAAATAAATGACACTGGAAGGAGGCAAGCCCGTCAACATCATTTAAAATCTCCTTATTGTATGTTGACAAGTAATCACTGGACCTGGACTAGAGAAATCATTCTTGAAAAAGAGACAAGAGAATTTATTTTTTGGGAATTTATCACCATATCTATCAAGTATATAAGCATGATTTTCACTGAGGTGATGATTTTTTCAAACTAAGAATTGTGAATCCCTTAGGAATCACATAGTAAAAACCTTCTTTATGTCTCCATTTTATTCACCATCTCTCAGAGTATTTTAAATCTTCTGTATTAACTAATCACCCATTCACAGAAAAATATTCTTGAGGAAAAGAAAATCACACTCATCTTAAACCTAAAAACAGGTATAACTGGGAATAAGACAAAATTGTGACATCTAGCTGAAGCAAGATTTTTCTTGATTGAGGTATAATGAAGAAGTAATTAATCAAAGGCCAAAATGATTTATAAGCACTGTTATTAGTGAAATTATGTCCTCCAAAAGAAGACATAATCAAATTATAAATTCTAACACCCTTAACATAACTTCATTTGGAATTAGAGTCAGCCAAGTTAAGATGAAATCATTAGGGTGGGCTGTAATCTTGAATGACTTGAGTTCTTAATAAAACAGGCATATTTGGACACAAACATGTACAGAGAGAAGGCAATGTTAAAATAACCCAGCACAAACTCCATGTGAATATGGAGTAAACAAGTGATGCACCTACAAGCCAAAGAGCACTCGAGACTACCAGAAGCTATGAGAGGGACATGGAGCAGTCCATTTCCTAGTGCCTTCAGAAGGAGCATGTTTCTGCTTACACCTTAATTTCAGACTTCTAATCTCCAGAACTGTAGGAAATAAACTTGTGCTATATTAATCCATAAAACTTGTAATACTTTGTTACAGAAGTCCTCACAAACTAATATGGGGGCTCTAAGAAGTTGCATGGTTATTTCTACATTTATATGTTATTTAACTTATTATTTTTCATCTAGACTTGGAAAGTTTGCTTCTTGACTGTCTTCCACTTAGCATAAGTTCTAATGCAAATCTTGTATTGGGATTTGTCCAAGAAAGAAAACAGTCCCAATATTTCATTAAGAATAGTAAAAAAGATTCATAGGAGAAGAAGGAGGAGAAGGAGGTAGGAAATTGATGGAAGAGGTTGTATTGAGTTGGAGCAAGGGACAGTAGTGAAGGACAATGATGAAGAAGTATAATGTCTTCCATGTGTCAGCCTCTGTTATTCCTTTCCACGTGCTTTCTCCGTTAATGCTTTCATAACCCTATATGTTTGGCAATAATTTATCTATTTCACCAGCTCATGGAGGTGAACAAATTGCAAATTAATAAAATAATCTATGAGTTTAAAGTACATTCACCTGTATAAAACAACAACAACAAAATCCACTTCCCTAAAGTGGTTCAAAACAACTGAGGTTTAATTTTTTCCAAGATATAGAAAAACTCTGGGGGTAAGGATATGTTATCAATAATCAAGCACTTAGATAGTATCAGGACTGATATTCCTGTTTCTCTATTAGATTATTCTTCATGCTTGAGGCCTCAGGGTCATAATATGACAACTGTAGCTTCATATCTTACATCTGGAATCAAAGTAGAAAAAAGAAGAAATGATAGCATCAGTTTTCACTATTTCACTATTCCTTTTGTTAGAAAAGACAAATCCTCACCAGAAGCCCATAAATGAACATACATTTTACAGATATGAACTGTATCACATAACCACACCCAGTGGTCATCTTGGTAGGAAAATAAATATTGAATTTTCCAGTCTGTACAGTGGAATAGTAGGAGAAAAAAGTGTTGGTGATTTCTTTTTTGGGTTAGCCAAAATATAATATGTGCAGAGTGGCAGGATGAGAACAAAACTTGAGCCTTCTGTGAATGTCATATTCTTTCTTCCACAGACCCTTCTTACGGTGAGATGCCTAGCCTCTTTTCTACAAGTAGATCCTCTGTTCTATAAGGTCAGATCTCTTGAATAAAACTATGCATTTTATGCTAGGCTGATATACTATCCTGATTTAATTTCTCTGGATAGGAAAAATGTGGTATAAAAGGAACTATGCTATCTCAGGAGACAGTTGACCTGGATACTAGTTCTCAATTTTGTCATAAATTTCCAAATATTTTCCCTCTATGCCTTGGAGTAAAATTGAAACAACTAAGCTTAACATCTTCTACCCCACATAGTTTTGTGATGTACTTGAAAATAATTTGGGAGGTTCCATATGAGGTTTTGATTGGATTGATATTAATAATGTCACAAAGAACTATTACCAATATTTATAAAGTGTTTTATAGTTAAAAATTACTTTCAAAATGCACATTATCTCATTTGAGCCTCACAATAGCCACTATCAAGTGGACAGAATGAGAAATCATCTTACAATAAAAGTGTAAAGGTAACCAAGTTTCTCCCACCCTCAAATTATTACAACAATTCAAGTAGGGATATTCGATTATCCAAAGCTCTTTTTCATGCACATCCTTTTTTATAGCAGCCTATATCTCATACATTACAGTCATAGGAAGTTTCCAAGCCTATTTACAACCTCCCCATTTCTGTGGTTCTCCCTCACCCTGTAGCCACAATTTTTAAGGTAGTAATTGGTTTGGTACTCTCTTCCCTGCTCCTTATCTGACTTTTACCAGCAGATCAAATTCAGAAGAACAGGTCTTTAAACTGACATGATAAAACACATGAGACAAAGTGATCCTCTGCTCCCTCTTGGGAAAGGCAGACTGAGTTAGGGGTTGAGTTTATAAGCATGCCAATGTTTCTCATGAGAGAATTATTATCTTACTTGAATTTTAGTGATAAATATCTGAATCCAGAGTCCCAGCCAAAACTCTTTGGATAAAGGCCATTTTCAAAAAAGAGATGAACCATAAAAAATGGTGGAAGTGGTTAGAGTGCCTCTCAGATGGTGAGCTTCCCAGATCATGGTGGCCAGTTGGGGAGAGTGAAGGTGCCTAGGGAAAGAAAGACAGAAATTCCTCTGGTCAGATTTTCTTAATTTCCTTTCCAACTTTATTGTGCCCAGAATGACACTCATCCTTAGTGAGAAGGTGGAATTTGTAAAACAGGAACTCTGTGATGCATGGCATTACACCCAGAGAATCATTCAGTGGGTTTGGGAAAATGGCCCTATTTTGGTTACTGTCAACATGGCTCTGATATTGACCAATATTTCTTTTTATCTTAGGTCTTTTTAACCACGTTGAGAACCAATCCCAAATATTGCAAATAAACTGCTAAAAACTGATTTCCAAAAAAAACGTTCCTCCCAGTAGTTCTTCACTTTAGGAACAAAATCAGCTTGTACTGTATACCCATTGAGAAAGATCATTCTGATAAGGACCTTAATATCTCTCAGAAGGAGAAATGTTCAGAGAATAACTACGGGGAACTGAGTAATTTAGATGTAAGAATTTGTTTAAGGGACAAAGTCCCTTGCATTTTATCTTTAAAAAAATTTTTTTAAATGTTTTATTTATTTCTGAGAGAAGACAGACAGATAGCATGAGCAGGGGAGGGTCAGAGAGAGAGGGAGACACAGAATCTGAAGCAGGCTCCAGGCTCTGAGCTAGCTGTCAGCACAGAGCCCGACGCGGGGCTCGAACCCACGAACCGTGAGATCATGACCTGAGCCGAAGTCGGACGCTTAACTGACTGAGCCACCCAGGCACCCCTGTATTTTATCTTTTTAAAAAAGTTATTTATTTAAATTCAATTTAGTTGACATACAGTGTAGTATTGATTTCGGGTAATTTTTTTACTTTGAATATTTTGAAAGTAGAAAGGTAAAGTTGAATTTTACTTAAAAGGTTTTAAACATCAAATATGTAGGCAATCTACCTACCTTTATATAAAATAATTATTTCATGATATTTTTTTAAATGTATATTGTCTAGAAACCTAAAAAAGAAAAATAATTTGTTTAAGGCAGCTACAGGAAGATCCTGAGGCTACTTAATACCCCCTCCCTTAGATAGTTCCTTTCAGTAAGAAAATAAGGGAAGAGGAAAGAATCTATATCTACAATTATAGCTCTTTGTATTCACTGTCTGTATACTTTGTATATCCCAGATCATCTCTATGCTGCTGGCTATGGTAAAGAGAAAGTATTCCTTGAGGTTATTTCCTCATTGGAATCTTGAAGTCAGAGTTGGGAACTGAGAAGGTAATCCTCCCTACAATCTGAACCCTCTCTATTGTTTCTCCAAATCTCTTTCATTGCTTGTATGTTTGCTTCCTCTTCTGAGACTTTCGAAAGCTAGGCTTAATGGTGTCTGAATTCACACACACACACACACAGACACACACACAGACACACACACACACACACACACACACACAAATGTATATGTGTATAAGGGCAAGGAGAGCTGTTTCTTATCCAAGACCAGTTTTCCCAGGGTCTTCCAGAAGTGCTAAAATTGGGGTTAGGATCTTTGGCCATCAATCATGTTTCACTTTCCAGGTACTTAGAAATGGGGTGAGGGGATCTTCAAACAGTGTTATGTCATGGATTATTTTGCATCATTAAATGTTTTGAAGAAAGTCAGCAACAGAAATGTTTTGGATAAATGAGTCAGTCTTTTATGAAATATATTTCACAAATCAATTGAAAATCAACATAGGGAGAGTTTCTCTATTCTTAATAAACATATCTATAAGAAATGAAATTCTAAGGAGTAACAAGAAACAGATGATCCCTGATGCTGTAAAGTTTTCACAAGGAAAAATATAGTACAGATTCCAGGATCATTAATATGTACAGAATGTGTCTCAAAAATAGGAAGTGTTGATCCTGAGAGGAGTTGCTTTATTGTAAAACAAGACTTTGGTGTTTGTAGAGTAGGGGAGTTGTCCAACATGCTTATATTGGGGATACTGATACATCTTCTGTTACTATACAATTCATGACAGTGCCTGGATTAGAAACCTAGTTTGAAAATATAAGCTTTCACTATGGTCCGAGACTTTCTTTTTCTTATCAGAAGTAAATAATTAACTTTATTTCTGTTTTTCTCTACCACTTTCTTTCCCTTCTCCTTTTTCCTACTTGTTCACTTCCTTTATCTCCCCTCCTTTTGCATCCTCTCAATCTTCCTCCTCTTTCTTGTGCTTTCACTATCTAACTTCATATCTTTGGCTGTATAACATGGCTAGTGATGGTACTTATATTTTTGTTTCATGCTACAGCTCTGTGATTGAGGCCAATGAGGAAAGCTGCTAGAATTTGAAATATTTCAAGAGTAAGAAAGGGTAAGGTTAGAAATAAAATTCAAGAGGTTGATGCTTTTAAGACCTTCTAGAATTCTCCGGTATGGCAGATTCATTATTTTGTGAGATGATAATCGATTGTGTCTGAAGAGCATGAAAGAGTGATTTAGATCATGTCCATTACCTGTCAGCAAACAGTATCACAGGCAGTACCATAAAATAAAACAGTGTAGCTGTGCCAATGGTAATTCAGGTTGCATCTCTGAATAATTCATCAGACCAACATTTCATCTTGGTCAGAAAAAAATTGAACAGCTAACATTAGATAATGTTTCTTATTTAACGCCACACTATTTGTTTATTAAGGTCATTAATTTATCCTAACTGCTTAGTTAGATTAACTTTATTGATTATATATACTCATAAATTATTGGAAAAAAAGATGATACAGAATGTTTTCTTTTATAGAATGATTCCTTTCCTAATAAGATACCTATACTCTGAGTTTCATTACCATAGATTAGATTTGATTGTTCCTCAACTTCATATAACTCACACGGCATGTACTCTTTCATGTCTGTCTTATTTCACTCAGAATAATGTTTCTGAGATTCAGCCATGTTATTCAATATTCCAGTAGGCATTTTTTTCCTTTTTTTTTTTTTTCTAAGTAGTACTCCATTGTATATGGATGTTCCAAAGTTTGGTTATTCATTCTTCAATTGATGAATATTTGAGTTGTTTTCAGCTTTCAAATGTTATAAATAAGGCTGAGATAAGTATTCTTGTCCATCTTTTAAATTTTGGGGGGGGTAAATAACTACATGTGAAATTGGTAAGATATGTACTTTATTTTTTTAAAAATCTGTTGGTGTACCTGGGTGGCTCAATCATATGAGTGTCTGACTCAGGTGATGATCTCAAGGTTTGGGAGTTTGAGCCTTACCATGTGCTCACTCCTGTCAGCACAGAGCCCACTTTGGATCCTCTGTTCCCTTTTCTCTTCCCCTCATCCGCTCATGTACTCTTTCTCTCTCTCAAAAATGGACAAACGTTTAAAAAATCTGTCAAAGAATTTTCCACAGTAAATATTTCATTTAAATTCCTCAGCTATGTATGAAAGTTCTAATGCTCATGCTCTGTCTCTCTTTCAAAAATAAATAAACATTAAAAAAAATTTTTAAGTTGCTAAACCATAAGTGAGGGAGACCCACTTACCAATCCTAAAGTAGCTGCTAGAAAGTCAGCTGAACTGACTTTCTCTGGGATGGAAGTACTGGTAGACACCATTTTTGCAATCCTATTTTAACTAGCTGTTGCTGCAGATACCAGGTACCAGTTTTGGTGCCTCCTGTCTAGCTTGCTATTACTCCCTGCAGTAGCTGTGCAACCACTGGACAGTGAAGCTTACTATGCCCCAAACTTCCTGTGCAGCAACCATGCCACAACCATGCTTAAAGAATACCCAGAGTCCCACCCACCACATGTAGCAGCTAAGCCACAACTGTGCAAGATGGGCACACTGTGCCCCACCTTCCCATATAGGGACGGTGCCACAGCAAGTCCAGTCTAGTGTAATGTGTCCCACCCATCCTGGACTGCAGACATAGTTTCATCACAGCCAGTATGTGCATGTTGTCCATAGGAATGTGTACTTGCCTGTGGATACCAAGGGAGATTTTGCCTCTGGACCCCACAGATCATCTCCCATACAAAAACACTCCTTCAAGACTCAAAAAGGAAGCTGTTCTGCCTAATAAATGTAGACAAATACAGAGGGTCTGGCAAAATGAGGTGACAGAGGAATAGGTGCCAAACTAAAGAACAAAGCAAATTAAAAAGACCTTAAGAAAATAAAGATAAACAACTACCTGATAAAGAGTTCAATGTAATGGTCATAAAGATGGTGCCTGAACTCAAGAGAAGGATTGATGAAGTAGAACCACAGATTAGCAAGCTAGAATACAAAGCAATGGTATTTGCCTTTCTCTGACTTACTTAGTTCATGGAGGGCATTTGTGATGAGCCCTGGGTGTTGTAGATAAGTGATGAATCACTAAATTCTATACCTGAAACTAATATTACACTCTACGTTAACTAACTGGAATTTAAGGCGGTGGATGATAGTGAGACTATTGCAGGTGATCACTTTGTACTGTATACAGATGTCAAATTATGTTGTACATCTGAAACTTATATAATAAAAATAAACAAATGTCAAACTATTAAGTTAAAAAAAGATTGATGAATTTCTATCCCCCTTCCCCCCCGAAAAGACAAAACACATAAATTACTAACATCAGAAATGAAAAAGGGACATTACTACCGAAGTCATGGACATTGAAAGGATAATGAAGGATTATTATGAACAATTTTTTGACCACAAGTTTGATAAACTTCCCTGAGAAACACAATCTATCAGAACTCACAAAAGAAACTAGATAATCTGAATAGGCCTATATCTATAAAAATTAAATCAATAATTAATAATTTTCCAAAATAGAAAGCACCAGACCCAGATGCAGTCACTGGTAAGTTTTCCCAAATATTTAAAGAACAAAATATTCTAATTTTGTAAAATCTAATCCTGAAAATATAAGCAGAGGAAATGCCTCCTAATTCATTTTATTAGGCCACTATTCCTAATACAAAGCCATTAAAAGGAAGGAAAATTACAGTCTAATATTTCTCATGTATACAATGCAAAAAATATTCAACAGTGTATTAACAAAATGAATCCAACAGTGTGTTAAAAAATTATACTCCATGACCAAATAGGATTTATCCAAGGTATGTGAACCTGTTTCAATATTCAAAAGTCAATTAATGTAACCTAACCCATCACTCCAACTGTCTAAAGAAGAAAGATCATGTAATCATATCAATCTATGCAAGAAATCGTTTGATAAATTCAACACCCATTCATGATTTTTAAAAAACACTGAAAAACATAAGAATGGGAGGGAAACTAATAAAAGAACATTCTGCAAAAATTTACAGATGACATTATACTAAATGGTGAGAACGGCTTTATGCCTAACATCAGAAACAAGGCAAGTATGTCCCCTCTGGTCACTTACAGTATGTCCTGCTTAATACAATAAGAAAAGAAAATTATATAAAAGATATTCATATTTGGAAAGAAAAAATAAAACTGTATTCACAGATAACATGGTCAAAATATATAGAAAATCCCAAGGAATTGATAAACACGAACACAAAAACAAATTCCTGGAACTCAGTAATTCTAGCAAGGTTGAGGATGCAAGTTTAATATACAAAAGTCTTTCTTCTATGACAGAAATGACCTTGGGCTTGGCAATGAGTTTTTAGATAAAAGCACAGTTCATGAAAGAAAAAAAATGAATTGGATTTCATTAAAATTAAAAACTTCTGCTCTGTGATAGACACTATACCATGAAAAAATAAGCCACAGATTGTGAAAAAAAATCTTTGAAAAGTACATATCTAATAAAATACTTATATTCAAAAAACATAAAGAACTCTTTAAACTTAATAATTAGAAAACCAAAATTTAAAAATGGGAAAAATTTGAACCAATACCTCACTACAGAAGATATACAGATGGCAAACAGGCATATAAAAACATGTTCATTAGGGACTTACATAATTAAAATAACAATGAGATACCACTACAAACCTTTTAGAATGTTGAAGTTAAAAAATTGTGACAACACCAAATGCTGATGAGGATGTGTAGCAACAGGAGCTCTCATTAATCGCTGGTGAGAAAACAAAAGGGTAGTCACTTTGAAAGACAGATTGGGGGCACCTGGGCGGCTCAGTCATTAAGCATCTGATTTCCACTCTTGTCATGATCTCACGGCTTAACTAGTGAGTCTGCACCCTGTGTAGGACTCTGTGCTGATAGCTCAGAGCCTGGAGCCTGCTTTGGATTCTGTCTCCCTCCCTCTGCCCCTCCCCCCCCCCACTCTCTCTCTTTCTCAAATATAAATAAACATTAAAATCTTTGAAAAAAGAAAGGCGGTTTGGCAGTTTTCTTACAATGTTAAACATAGTTTTATCACACAATACAGCAACATTGTTCCCAGCTATTGTCCCAAATGAGTTGAAAACTTAGGTCCACAAAAAACCTTGCACATTAATATTTATAGCAAGTTTATGTATAATTGTCAAAATTGAAAGCATTCAGAATGTCCTTTAATCAGTGAGTGGATAAATACACAGCTGTAATTCATATAATGAAATATTATTTAGCAATAATAAAAAGATTTATTATGAAGGGCATAGAAGAACATTAAGTGTGCATAATTCTTAGTGAAAGAAACCAATCTGAAAAGGCTACTTACAGTATAGTTTCAACCAAATTACATTCTACAGAAATCATAACTGTCAAGACAGGTTTTATTTTATTTTATTTCATTTCATTTTATTATTTTTATTTATTTGTTTTATTTTAGAGAAGGGGGAGGGGCAGAGGAAAAGAGAATCTTAAGCAGGCTTCACGCTCAGCTCAAAGCCCAATGTAGGGCGCAATCCCACAACATTGGGACCATGACCTGAGCTGAAATTAAGAGTTGGAGGCTCAACCAACTGAGCCACCCAGGTGCCCAAGACAAGTTTTAGATCAGTGCTTTCCAGTGGTTTGAGGGAGAGGGAAAGTATCTTACAGGGGAGTTTTAGAACAGTGAAAGTCTTTTGTATGAAATAGTAATTGGGGGATAGATGATATCATGCAGTTTTCTAAACCCATAGAATATTTAATGCAAACTTCATACTCTAATGTAAACTACAGACATTAATAATTACACACTCATAATTATTCATCAGTTGTAACATATGTACCACACTAATGCAAGGTGTTAATAATATGAAAGCTGATAGGGAGGGTGAGAGTGTATGGAATTTCTCTGTATCCTCTGCTCAATTTTCTATAAACTTAAAACTTCTCTAAAAACAAAATCTATTAATTAAAATAAATTTTATTACAAACTTTATTTTCACATCAAATGTCTCTTTTTTGTTATTTTATCTTCTCTTTTGAAGAGGGTTATGCAAGAGCTGGATGTCTGTACATGGACCAGCCACTGGGCCTGCAAAGGGATGCAGACTGTTGAGATTAGGGGCAGAGTAACTGCTTGGGAGTAGAGCAAGGGAGAAGGTTTAGCAGGATTGCAGTTTATGTGAACAGAAGCTTGGAATTATATATGCCTTTGTTCTCCCTACAGTATTCTCTACATTTAGTGCCAGTTATAATTGTTTGTATATCTGCCTTTTCCTTATATTGAGTTCGGCAGCGGTCCCTGCTGGTAATGTATCATACAGTCAGTAGTTGTCCTTGGGCCTCTGCACACTTCTTCCATCCCCGCAGGCAAGACTATGTTCTTCTTGTGCCTTGATCTTTGGCGAGCCCTGGCCTGAATTGGGACAACTCTGAGTAGTAACAGTTTATTGTATTAGAAATGGCCTGGGATCTATGGGGGAAGACAGATCTGGAGGGATCCCACCGGAAAGAATAACTTATTATTCCCATGACCTGGTTTTCTCCTCAGAGTGTTTTGTTCCTTTTGGTTTCCTCTGGGCTGTTGGTAAAGTCTTGTTTAAATATTCCAGCCAGATCTCAGTGGTCAAAACTATATTAAGACCATTAAATGGACTGCAGCATCCCCTAAAATCAGAATGGGGCCAGAAGCAACAATTAAAGAAATCACAGAAGAGGAGAGGAGGCCTGTGAAGTCCAGCATCTGCAGGGGGAGACTCTCCCTCCATAGCTGACCTTCAGGAATAGTCTCTCTTCAAAGGTGGAGGAACGGATACAGAAGCTGGAAGCTAGGCAGGCCTGATGCCTCAAGAGATGTGAAGGACAGTGGCACTGGGGCAGTTGTGTTAGAGTTACTTTGGCAGCCTCTACCTGCAACCCATATATTCTAACCTTCAGGTCAATTTGTTCTGAGCAAGGAAAAGCCAAGAATCTCTGTTTTCTCTTTTCTAAAGAATTCCTTTTCCTCTGTTAAAACTAAGAATCTCTATCACACACTGTCCATCCTAACTTAGGACTTTTTGACTCTGGATTCAAACGTCTCAGATCCTCCTTTGGAGGTGATGCTGACATTAAAATTTTCAACCCATTGTAAGCCCTAAAATCTCCATATCAACTTAAATAAACAAACAGTAGATGTCTTGTACATTTTTCTTGGAGAGTTGCCAGTATTCATTTTTCTTTCTCAGTTTTGTAGAATGTAATAATAAAATACCTGGGATTGTACAGCAAAAAAAAAAAAAAACTTATAGACACGCTTATTACTCAATAATAAATGAGTCTCATATTTTGCATTCCATTAAGTATTCTGTAGCAAGTCAATCTGGATATTTGAGTAGAGGATAAAAATCAATAAAGTGGGCTAGAAGAGGAGCCAAAGGCTGAATGAATTAGGATGGGGATTTAATTTATTTATTTTTTAAATGTTTTATTTATTTCTGAGAGAGAGAGAGAGAGACAGCGTGAGCAGGGGAGGGTCAGAGAGAGAGGGAGACACAGAATCTGAAACAGGCTCTAGGCTCTGAGCTAGCTGTCAGCACAGAGCCCGATGCGGGGCTCGAACCCACGAACCGTGAGATCATGACCTGAGCTGAAGTCGGACGCTTAACCGATTGAGCCACCCAGGCGCCCCAGGATGGGGATTTTAAACCATCTAGAACCCTACAGCTTTGCAAAATAAATTTATCTTATGAAACTATTTTAATGTAAAAACCAAAATCACTACTAGAACTTGACTGACATTGTATTAACTATGTAGATCAATTGGTTTTCTTTAACTTTTCAACAATGTTGTATAGTGTTTAGCGTACAGGCTTTATACACATTTTATTGATGTGTGTGATTTTAATGATATTGTTGAAAGGGAATTTTAAAATATAAACTTCCATAATTTAAGTATAAATTTAAATTCAATATAAATTCAAATTTTCCATAATTTCAAAATATATTATTGCTAGTTTTTGCTTAATATTTTGTAGCTTTTAATTAAGTTTATGAATAATATATAATTAAGCTCACTTTATGCCACTTTGAAAGAGCCCTGTTCTAAAGTACAGTGGTTAAAAGGCAATGCTAGTATGCACTGAAGTTCTTTCTCTTGATTTAGTCCTGCTCATATCCAGAAGCTGTGCTTGGCCTCACATCTTTACAAGGTGTCCATGGGTTGCCTTTTGACTCACCTGAATTACAGAATGTGAGCTGGCATCACACTGTGGTGCTGGTGATAAAGTTTCTCTTTTAAGACACTGTTCTCCAAGCCCTCCAAGATTCCTCCTCCTCTCTGTCCTTCAACCTACCCCATACCCTTCACTACCAGCACCTCCCTGGCAGTAGGTTGGCTTTCTCAGGTCATACTTTTTTTTCTAGGGGAGGGGATTATAGTTGGCACATCCCCTCTTGTTTCCTTTCTTTTCTGTATCTTCAAATTCAAGCGTTTGTACTCGTTCCATCACTGACAATTGTCTCTCTTCTTTCCTCACAAAGTCCTTGATGACCCTTTGAATAACACCTCTCTGGTCCTTCAGCTCTGGAGTCAAAAACATTAGCAATAGAAAAACATAATACTTTTAGACTATCCTGGGAATGATTGGACTTCCTGGAAAATTGGACTAATGACTTCTATAAAGAGGGGTTCATATTGCTAAAAAATGTGCTACAACACACATAAAAACAAATGCTTGCATAGGAATTTTTTTTTGAGAGAGCAGCAGAGAACAAAGCCTGATGTCAAATTTGGACTCCACCACTTTCCAACACGTGGGCAAGTCACCTTACCACTCTGAACCCTAGGATCTTCTTTTGTAACTTGAAAACTAATATCCCATTCTGTCAAGATTAGTCTATATCAGTTGTATGATTCTGATTGCAGAACTCATTCTTGGGATCCCTATAAAGGCAGGATACCCTTCTATGATTCTTGTCATTATAACACTATTACCTACTCTATTTTTCAAAAGTATGTCCATTATAAAATTAAATGAGAACAGGAGCACCTCAGTGGCTCAGTTGGTTAAGCAACTGACTCTTGGTTTCAGCTCGGGTTATGATCCTAAGGTTCATGAAGTCGAGCCTTGCATCAGGGCTGACAGCATGGAGCTTGCTTGGGATTCTCTCTCCTTCTGCCCCTCTTCTGTTTGCTAGCTTTCTCTCTCTTGCAAAAATGAATGAATGAATGAATGAATGAATGAATGAATGAATGAATAAATAAATAATAAATAAATAAATAAATAAAATGAAATTAAGAAAGAACATTATATTATATTTACCAGATGCCTATAATCTGCTAGGCTGTTTATACATATAAATTATCTTTAACCTTTGGTAGTGTTTGGTGGAAATGGGCATACACTGCCCAGATATCTCTTCAATTATTACTTTTATTCCTCAGTTATGAAGAGTGAGGTCAGTAGACAATCTCCAGATTTAGTTCCTTTAGGATCTGCCTCAACAGAAGCCCACTTGGCTCGAGATTATGCCCTTTTCTGCAGCAATCCACATTCAATGACTGATATGGAGACATAAAGGTCCAACAATTTTGGCACAGTGTAAGACAACTCTGATGAGCAGTATTCATTCCAGAGCTTCCAATTGGATGGTTCAAGACTCTGCTGAGCCACATCACAGTTCAGTGTTTTCCCCTGTCCAATCCTGATTTCTCCTCTCTCCTTTCTCAAGTACTGATCCATGATAACCATCTTACATCCAAAGCATATCTCAGATTATGCTTTTAGAGAAACTTAACAGTTACAGTTGGTACTTTGAGTGTCTTGAGAAGTAAAGGGTAGGGACTTTGGAGCTGGATAACTTACTGTCCTATTGGCAATGAGGTGGTGGCAAGCAGATGACATTAGTCTCTGGCACTAGGTGGTGGTCCATATGTTAAAATTTTCAGAGTTGTGTACCAGCGGAAGAGTTTTTTTGTTTTTGTTTTTGTTGTTGTTTTTAATTTCAGGTATACAACAAATGGAGAAAATAATAGTATTTTGCATGAAGAGATTGTATAGCCATTACAAAGTGCCACCATTGTCCTTGAGAGATTATGAACATCTGGGGTAACTGAAAATGTAAAATGAAGAGTGAAGTCCACAGGGCCTGACTGCAGGCAATAAATCTGTCACTCCTAAAAAGTGGTTCCTACCAAGGACCATGCCTAGGACTTAATAGAATGGATAAACTTCAAAAAGGACTAAACATCCAACCAACAGAGGTATTTTATGTTGAGGCCAGTGCTCTGATGGGGGAAAACATGGAATATTAATGCCTGAGTTGGGGATATATGGACATATGACCCAAAGATTTTGACTAATCTAAGCAAGATTTTGGCTAATTTCTCTAAACTATTTGTGCCTATACACATGACCCACTTCTCTCATTTCAGAGCTAGTATGTCCCTTACTGGAATTGGATGCAGAAATCATGTGCCACCCTCCTTATAATTACTCACAGCATAATAAAATTAAGGATGTACTCAGTCTGAAAAGAGAGGTAAGGGACTTTACATCCTAACTCTCCATATCCTAGCCATTATGTGCCAGACAGAATTGGGGAGAACACATGGGTTTGAGTTCCAAGAGTGTTTTGCCAAGGGGGCTGGGACATTTAATTTGATAGGGAGAGTATACTGACTTGGGGTTTAACATCCTAGCAAAGACCCCAGAAGTTAGTGTAAACTTGCTACAAGGATGGTATGTAGAAGCATGGAAAAGTGGTGGCCAAAATTTCCATAGAAGACAGTGGAGGAAAGGATTAAAAAGCTTAGGCAAATGGAAAAGCTAGAGTAGATATACTGTGTTTGACTGGGAGAGCCAGTGGAAAAATTTTTTTCCCACAAGAAGGCTCATAGGACCCACAAGTTATCAAGGTACACTGTTTATAGGAATATTAGTATCACTGAAATTTTACTGGTAGTTCTCCACTGTAAAAAGGTGATTCCATAATAGAATTGGAATAACAGGACACTAAAATAATAAAGGCCAGGTGGCCAAAAGCCAGGGCATTGCAATTATTATAATGACTGGCAAAGTGAGAATGACAGCCAAGGGGACCTGATTCATAAACAGTTGTAGAAATGATTAATAGAGCCTGGCATTCCTAGAGGTCAAATAGATAGGCAGCTGACAAGGGTAATACTCAGCTCATAACTATTAGAATGAGTCAAGGGTGAATGACTGGAGGCTGAAGACAGTTACCTCAATAATGTATTGTGATCCTTTGCCCAGATTCCTGACCTGAATCAGTTTTCAGATCTGAACCCACTGATTGAAGAGGTGGCTTATTTCCAAAAGAGAAGGACCCTGAAACACTGAAAAACACCTGACTACTCCAATCCTTTCCCAAATGGATATTTATTCATTTACTTAGGTATCTGTGCACTGAGGAAAGGACTCGACATTTTTAGGACTGTTGAACAGAGGATCTAGTTGTCATCAATACTGAGAAACTTGAAGCATAATAATAGAGTGGGCCCTGATAATAACAAAGTCCTAGTCAGGATCTGGCTTAGCGTATGTCTACTGGCCCTAACAAACCCATATGACAGCCATTTCTCTAATCTTCAAATGTATAATTGTGTGGATATCTTGTCATTAGTGCAATCTCCAAATTGGATCTTTGTTTTGTATAGTAAGAGCCATCATGATGATGAACCAAGTGGAAACCTCTTTGGGAAGATAGATTAAAAAACAAAAACTAAAACAATTTCACGTCCTGGTGTGAGGATTGCAGAGATTAGTGTCATTCTTAATGGTCTAAAGGATGAAAAGTGGTGGACTTTATAATATTCCCACATAATGCTACAGTATCTGTTAGAAACAGGATGAATCCAGACACATGACTGTAAATTATCACAAACTCAAACAAGTACTTTTCTCATTTGAAAGGGGTCAGATATGCTACCTTTACTAAAACATATTAATGGGGCTTTAGGTACATGGAATGACATCAATGATTTGGCAAATGATTTTTTTTTTGTTTTAGGTTTTTTCTCTTTCTAATAAAAAGAAAATCAGACAGTTAATATTCACATATAATGAATAACAATATACATTTATAGTTTTCCACAAGATCTATGTTAAGTCTCCTGTCTTTTGTCATAATATAGTCCAAGAAGATCTGGGCCACCTGGTCATCCTCTAGAACATCTCCGTGTTCCATTACATTAATGTGATATATCTGTTGGGCCACATGGGGAAAAAAAACAGCTGGCATACTAGAGACCTTGGTCAGACATGCAAAATTCAGAGACTTGAAGATAAATACTGCAAAGATTCAAGAGTCTTATACAAAAATTCGGGGGTCCCATGGTCATCCCTTCCACATAAAATACACATTATTGAATCTTGCACCCATTTCCTTGAAGAAGGAAGCATAGAACTTGATGGACCTCTTTGGGTTCATTCAGAAAGCATCATATTTAACACCTAAAGATACTGCTCTGGCTCACACACCAGGAGTGAAAAAGACTGCTGGCTTTAGTGGGGCCCAGAGCAGGAAAGCTCTTTGCAGTATGTATATGCTGTGGCTGAAGCAGATCTGTTCTTTGGGTATATGATCCAACAGAACCTCTGATGTTGGAGATATGGAGGTGGAAAATGCTGTTATGTATCATGTCATTCATGGTGAAATACACATGTTGAAAATGGACTTCTGGCATGCTGCTTGGCTCTAGTAGGGACAGATCACTTGAGCCCATGTTCAACTGAACATGCAAGTGACCCCATTCAAGTGACCATGCATCCAAAGCTGCCAACATGAATTGAGTACCATTAAATCTACTATGCTATTAGAACTGAACTGGTCCCCCACTGATCCATTGAAAGGTAGAAGTATAACATCCCAGAATTAAGCAGGAGCAGAACCAAAGGATATAAGTCAGCTATATAACAGGTATCTCAGACCTCCATGAGAGGGAACCACCACTGTTGCTTCAGTGCCTCTCCCTCAGCTCATTCTTTTGTTTCATGGAGGCATCATGTATGATTTGGTGAAAAAAGAGGAAAAATTCTAAACTTTTGGTTCACAAATGAATTGGCTTAGTATATGACTATATGCTAAAATGAATAGTAGCTGCATAATAGCTCTACTTAAGGGTGGCCTTTGAAAACAATGACAAGGGAAAAGTTTCACAATAAAAATCTTTGGATGATGGTTATGATGATTCATTTTGTGTAGAAAGAAAGTGGCATGAAAAAATTGTAGCTTGTATAAAATTATACATCATCTATCATACATGCATACTTGGAAGCAATGGCAAAGGACCTATCTTGCTGATCTGAGAAATAGAAAAATATTGGAAGATCAGGGTCTGGGATAGAGGTAATAGAGGCATAAGAATGCACATATTGGAGTATACAAGAAGTGCAAATATTTCTTCATCATATATTAAGGCTCATGAGAAAGTAACTGCCATGGAAGAGACAAGAAACTAGCAACTAGATAAATGATTTAGCCAGTTTATGTCACCAACCTCTGTCATCAGGCACCCAATGGCAATGGGTATAGCAATGAAAGGGCCACAGAAGCAGAGATGGAGGCTATGCAAGGATCCAACAGCATGGACTCCAACTCTAAACTCTCAAGCTTCTGTCTCTGTTGGATGTCCTAATGGCCTTAACAAAGACAAGTGGTGCACCACAATGTGGCAACATTCCCTAAGGAAATCAACAGCCACTTGGTGGCAAATGACCACAATCGACTCCTTTCATTTTATTTGCATGTTTCCAGTAACCACCCCAAAGCTCCTTGCCACAATCCTCACCCGGGAATTTATCAGATGACTACACTAATAACATCAACCATGAGATCAAAGTTTATTAACACTTATCCCAGAGGAGAAGAGGCAAATTTTGTTAGTGGGATAACTCAAAAAGTAGCAGAATTGTAAAAAAATTAAAGTTATCTATGTGTTAAGTAGGGAGGAGCTACATTTCCTAGGAGTCTTACCCAGTTGGTCGAATTTGAATCCTTTTTTTTTTTTAAATGTTTTATTTATTTCTAGGAGAGAGAGAGAGAGAGACAGCGTGAGCAGGGGAGGGTCAGAGAGAGAGGGAGTCACAGACTGAAACAGGCTCCAGGCTCTGAGCTGGCAGTCAGCATAGAGCCCGACGCGGGGCTCGAACCCACGAACCGCGAAATCATGACCTAAACGAAAGTCGGACGCTTAACCGACTAAGCCACCCAGGCGCCCCGGTCGAATTTGAATCCTAATGGGTCCTCAAAGATGACACCAAAAAGGAACTTTTTTCTATTAGTTTATCATAGAATGCCATAAGGGCCACTTATCAATTTAACACACAATATATCTGGGGTATCAATTAAGGAGGAAGGGATCTGGGGAGAGGCAAGTATAAGGATCTTGCTAAGGTATTCCTGGGTTAAGCAGTTGTCATCCAGATATCACATACTTGTATTCCCTTCCTATTACAAAGAAAGTGGTTTGTAATCAAAGGAACAGACAACATTCTAAATATGAGATCACATTTCATGCTAGCAATGTAGCACAACTGTATGAGGACTCAAAGAAGTGTCTGAACCATATACCTGAGGTCTCACATAATGTCATGTCAGGTTAGGTGGCCCACTTTACAGCATAGGGCTCACTATATCACATACCACACCATTTAGAAACTACCAGCTTGGAGAAGCTGCCAAAACAGCCTTCTAAAGGCATAACTAAAGTGCCAGCTTAGAGCCAAAGCTCTCTGATGATCAGATACTATCCTCAAGATGGCACCATATGCCTCTAATCAGAGACCTTTATATGGCACAATGTTGTCAAGAAGAAGAAAACATATCTACGGGAACAATACGTAGAAAGAAGAATGACCCCCACTTACCCTCATTTATAATGACCCAGTGGAGGGTTTTGTGTTTATTTTTCCCACTGTACTTTGTAGGTGTTGAGGTCATGTGTTTCCTTCAGAAACACAACACATCCTTTGAATTATGAGCTATAACTGCTTCCTGGACATGTTGAGATCCTCATGTCCAGGGACCAGCAGACAAGAAAGGAGTCACTGTGCTGCCAGAGATAATGGGTTCTGATCATCAGGAGGAGGAATGTCTGACATTACATGATGTGGCCAGGATCCCAGGTGACCAGCTAGGTAATCTCTTGACCAATTGTGACTGTTGGGGGATAGAAAAGACACCCTTAAATGAGAGAATTACCCTCATAGCCTTTCTAGAAGGCTAGAAAGAGAAGTCCACCACAATTCTGGAAGAGTTGCTCCCCAAACATAAGTGAAGTGGATCTCAACAGTGAAAGGGTATGAACTATGGTAGAAACAAAGATGAGCTGTTCAAATCCCCCTTCAAAGAAGTATTTGCTGTGTAGTATTAAAAATGATTAAAGCCACTTTAGGTGATACAAACAAACTTTATTAAATACTTCATGAAAAGAAGTTCCCGAGAGGCCACAGAATTACAAAATGGGATGAAATGCAGGAAGTGTTTATAGGACAAAGAATAAGAGACAAGGATGTAAGTATAGAACTCAGAGTTGGCCAGGGCATTTGAGGACTGGCTGAGGGTATACTTCATTTCTGGTCAAATGCAGCATTTACATGGACACAAAAGTTATTTAAGTTTGATTTGCTGACATGGCCCTCAGGCAGGAGAAGCTCTACTTTGGGCCTAGAAATTTATTTCAACAGTAGATCGAGGCGTGCAGACTGCAAATAGTTCTGGTGGTCAGCTACTGCCAGGTTGCCCCATCTCACTCAAGGTCACCCTATTCCTGGGGCAGTCCACACGTGATGACAGGGCATGGAAGCGCTGTGGTGAGAAAACTCTGACTCAGTCTTCTGTTGACTTAAGAGCCTCCTATAGAATCTGGTGGGCCCCATGGTGAGGCCTGTATCAGCCAGGTAGTGTGCTGTGGGACACTGGCCCTGAGCCAAGATCACAAGTGGAGAGGAAAGACAGCAGGGTGTGTGTGGGAAAGCCCAGGCTTGAATTTAATCCTTGTGCTAACATTTAGGAGGTATGTGATGTGTTGCATGCCAGAATAAATGAGCATAAACAGACAACTGAACTAGAGGTGCTACCATTCACAAACATTCTTCATTACATGATGTTAAGAGAAAGATATACTCAGTGACCCTGGCCGAAGAGAAGCAAGTCTTTCAGCAATCATACAGGAGTCTTCTGAGGAAGATATTCATGAGTCATAAGTTAGGGCAGAAGGGCCCAGGTGACACAAAATCAGGAAACATAGATTTTCCCTTTGGCCCAGGTTTCCCATTCGACAACAATTTCCTTCCATTTGTTAGAATATCTTTTAATTTCCCCAAAGCTTCTTTTTGTGCAAATAAGCCACTTTTAAAATATGTGGGGTTTTTTCTTACTCACCTAAAGAATTTTAAAAGACATGCTTGTGATTATTTCCAACATTGCCAGAATTTAGGGGAAAAAAAACTTTCAATACCTCTTATTCTTTTAATAGCTTCAAGTGAAACCATTTTCAAGTTCCTGATTCTTTTTTTCTTTCAAATAATTTTTCAGATGAAACTAATGAATGACAATAAAGCAATAATTGCGATACTAATGAAATTATAATAATATGTATTGACTATAATATACTGTATACTAATACTGTGTACTAATTAACAATGATAAAATTATGATAATAAACATTTGCTAAGCCAATTTTGAAAATAGTGCCAAAGTCCATGGACTTTTCACTGATACAGTGAACGAATGATATACGTAATTAACCAGGTAATTGACCTAACATATCCAGATAAATTGAAACAAAGAGAATTTTCTTATATTAGGATAGTCAGCTTATTTTATTTTTAACCACTTAATTATCTAATAAATATCTCAAACCAAACTCTTGATTCTTCAACCCACCTCCAAAACCTGCTATTCTATATTATTCCCAGCTTGATAAAAAGCAATTCCATCTTACCACTTGCTGAGGCCAAGAGTCTTCAAGTCACCTTTGACTCTTCTGTTTCTAATATTTCACATGCAAACCATTAGAAAATCCTTTTGGCTCTACATGTAAAATATACTGAGAGTCTGGCCACTTCTTCTCTTTTCCTTTTTTTTTTTTTTTTACAAATAGTGTATTGTCAAGTTGGTTTCCATATAACACCCAATGCTCATCCCCACAAGTGCCCTTCTCCATGCCCTAAATCCCCCTCCCCCTCACACCCATCAGTCCTCAGTTTGTTCTCAGCATTCAAGAGTCTCTCATGGTTTGCCTCTCTCCCTCTCCCCGACTATTTCCCCTGTTCTTCTCTCCCATGGTCCTTCGTTAAGTTCCTCCTAATCCTCCTATACGTGCAAACATATGATATTTGTCCTTCTCTGCCTGACTTATTTCGCTCAGCATAACACCCTCAAGGTCCATCCATGTTGCTACACATGGCCAGATTTCATTGTTTCTCATTGTCATGTAGTATTCCATGGTATAGATAAACCACATCTTCTTGATCCATTCGTCAGTTGACGGACACTTAGGCTCTTTCCATGTTTTGGCTATTGTTGAGAGTGCTGCAGTGAACATTGGGGTACATGTGTTCCTATGCATCAGCACTCCTATATCCCTTGGGTAAATTCCTAGCAGTGCTATTGCTGGGTCATAGGGGAGTTCTATTGTTAAGTTTTTGAGGAACCTCCACACTGTTTTCCAGAGGGGCTGCACCAGTTTACATTCCCACCAACAGTGTAGGAGGGTGCCCATTTCTCCACATCCTCGCCAGCATCTCGTGTTCTCTGATTTGCTCATTTTAGCCACTCTGACTGGCGTGAGGTGGTATCTCAGTGTGGTTTTGATTTGTATTTCCCTGATGAGGAGGGGTGCTGAGTATCATTTCATATGTCTGTTGGCCAACTGGATGTCCTCTTTGGAGAAGTGTCTGTTCATATCTTCTGCCCATTTCTTCACTGGATTGTTTGATTTTTGGGTGTGGAGTTTGGTGAATTCCTTATAGATTTTGGATATTAACCCTTTATCTGATATGTCATTTGCAACTATCTTTTCCCATTCCGTTGGTTGCCTATTAGTTTTATGGATTGTTTCCTTTGCCGTGAAAAGCTTTTAATCTTGATGAGGTCCCAATAGTTCATTTTTGCTCTTGATTCCCTTGCTTTTGGGGATGTGTCAAGTAAGAAATTGCTGTGGTGGAGGTCAAGGAGGTTGTTTCCTGCTTTCTCCTCTAGGGTTTTGATGGTTTTCTGTCTCAGGTTCAGGTCCTTTATCCATTTTGAGTTTATTTTTGTGTATGGTGTGATAAAATGATCTAGTTTCATTCTTCTGTATGTTGCTGTCCAGTTCTCCCAGCACCATCTGTTAAAGAGGCTGTCTTTTTTCCGTTGGATACTCTTTCCTGCTTTGTCAAAGATTAGTTGGCTGTATAATTTTGGGTCCAATTCTGAGTTCTCTATTCTATTCCATTGGTCTACGTGTCTGTTTTTGTGCCAATACCATACTGTCTTGATGATTACAGCTTGGGAGTAGAGGCTAAAATTTGGGATGTTGATGCCTCCCGTTTTGGTTTTCTTCTTCAATATGACTTTGGCTATTCGGGGTCTTTTGTGGTTCCATACAAATTTTAGAATAGTTTGTTCTAGCTTTGAGAAGAATGCTGGTGCAATTTTGATTGGAATTGCATTGAATGTGTAGATTGCTTTTGGTAGTAATGACATTTTAACTATATTTATTCTTCCTATCCATGAGCATGGAATGTTTTTCCATTTCTTTGTGTCTTCTTCAATTTCCTTCATAAGTTTTCTATAGTTTTCATCATAGAGATCTCTTATATTCTTGGTTAGGCTTATTCCTAGGTACTTAGTGGTTTTTTGTGCAAATGTGAATGGGATCAGTTTCTTGATTTCTCTTTCTGTTGCTTCATTGTTGGTGTATAAAAATGCAACTGATTTCTGTACGTTGATTTTGTACCCTGCAACTTTGCTGAATTCTTGGATAATTTCTAGTAGGCTTCTGGTGGAGTCTCCTGGGTCTTCTATGTAGAGTATCATAAGCAAAGAGAATTTTAAGCACTAATTATATAGGTAATTGCCCTTGATCTCTGCTTCTTTTTGTTGGTAAAGACCAAAATACACTGTTATTTGGGTGATTCATTTCTTTCAGTATCTCATTTCTCAGCCCCTAAACCATACCTATACTGCTAAATGCTAATATAAAATGCTAAATGTTTCTAAAACAATACTTGCCATACCGAACACAAGAAAGCACAGCCTTGCCTTCAGAACTGACAAAGACAAGTGGGAGAATACAGTCAACCTCTGAGAAAGTGTGAGAGAAAGATATTTCTTTTTTTTTTTTTTTTTTTAATTTCTAGGAGAGATAGAGAGAGACAGCGTGAGCAGGGGAGGGTCAGAGAGAGAGGGGGTCACAGACTGAAACAGGCTCCAGGCTCTGAGCTGGCAGTCAGCACAGAGCCCGACGCAGGGCCCGAACCCACGAACCGCGAGATCATGACCTAAGCTAAAGTCGGACACTTAACCGACTAAGCCACCCAGGCGCCCCAAGAGAGAAAGATATTTCTGATGGTGAGTGCTTTTCCTTGTGAGACACCATGCCCTGAACTTGCTGCGTCTTCTCTGTAAGTGCCAACAAAGTCCCTTCTTAGGAACAGGAAAATTGAGGAAGGATGTTGAACACACCAGGCAGGGAAATGGGAGCTGAGAGGGGGCGGTCACAGGCTTTACTATTTTCTTTGTTTTGCAGCTGTATACTCTGCCCCAGGAGAAGAGCTCAGTCTGGTCTCACAGCTAATATCAGAAGGGGATGTGAGAGTAAGGACAGGAGACGTAATGGACATGAGGAATAAAGGCAAAGTTAGTTTCAGAGGCTGGTTCTTTTCCAAGCCGTTGTGAGGCATCATAGTCCCTGGGAGTTTTTGTGTACTGTGGTGGGATTTCTGGAGAGGTTGGAGGCTGTATTTCACAAGAACTTCAACAATTATATTCTTGAGTTCCTAGTAAAGGAGATGGATAAAGGCAGGCAGGATGATCCTATAAGAGATGGATTCATATACATTTGGGCAATTTCATCTACAGGAGGCTGCTGGTGCCCTACCTTCTGGAACACTAGGTTCAATAATTAATCAGAACTTCAGTGATGGTTTAGAAAGCACTTTGTCCAGCACAACCTTCCTCTGCCCTGGGTTGGCTACCCATGCCTCTGATTCTAACTAGTCAGTCTAGGAGAGCACAGACCAGCTCAATTTCAGAGACTTGCTGTTTCTCCTTATCTCTCTCAGGGCTTGTTGGTTATCAGTTCTCTGTTTCCATTCTGGGAAGTTTTGATATAATCCATCCTCTGGCCTTGGCATCTGCTGCTATCTGCAAAGGACTTCCTACTATCATCCCCAGGCCTCCTTAACTCATTCCAAAATTTGTCCCCTTTGTCAGAGCCCCTGGTCTGCTAAAGAAGGACACTGAATGAGACAAACAAAGGAATGAGTTACAGGCAAAAAAAGAAGAGAAGAGGGATGGATACACGCATACATACTCATGCATATACACACATATCTAAATTTGTATACAGTTCACGTAAAAATAGAATAATTTTATTTTGCATAGAAAAATATCAGTCATGCAATGTGGAAAGTGGGAAAACTTTGTATATAAAAGAACTTCTGAAAAGACCTGGGAATTTCAACTGAGCACAGGTTAAAGATTAGCAAGTGCTTGTTAGCTACTTACTATATGCCAGGCACAGTTCTAAGCACTTTGTGTATTAGCACATAATTGTCACATTAAATAAATTAGATAAGTAATATTATTATGTTTCTTTTATAGCTGTGGAAACTAAGGAAGAATTCATTGAAATAAAATTGTACAAGATTGCTATGGATCTTGGAAGTCACAGTAGGGACTTGAAATACAGGCAATTTGGCACTGGAATCTAGTTTCAATAAACTTGAAGCCATTTATTATTGGAAGATTTTGAAAAAGCAAACAAATAAATCAAAAACAATTTTCAGCTAAACTTGAATTTCAGATAAGCAACAAATGCTTTTTTGTATATATATTCCCCATGAAATATTTGAGATGAAATTATACTTAAATGTTTATCTGAAGTTCAAATTTAACTGGGCATCTTGTGTTTTACCTACCAACTTCTAGTACAGTATGTTAGGTATTATGGTGTAGGCATGAAACTCTTTTTTGTATTGTGGGATGTATTATAAGACTTAGAAATGCATAGATCCTGTCTGGTGACTCATCTCTAAGCTCAGAGTAACACTATTAATGACTGAAATCATCAACTAACACTTAATGAAGAACTTGGTAAAGATCATATGGCCAAATATGAATTTTAGGCTCATGGCCAAGTGGGGTCCAGAAATCAACCCCTCCCTCTAACCTAAATCTAAAGCTCCTACCCTTCTGACCAGTAGAATGCCAGAAATAAGGAAAATCTGCACTGCATATCTTGGTTCAAACTTCTCACCCACCTCAAAGTAGAGGGAAGTAGAAAAAGCAAGAAAGGAGATGATTTACCCTCTCCCAACAAAGCAGCACAGATGTGAGCAAGCAGAGCATGATTATATGACCAAGTGAAAGAAAGAGCATACAAAGAACAAGTTTCTGTGTAAATTTTTCAGACCAAAAGTAAATTTGGTGCATAGGACCTGCCCCCTAGTGCCTCCGTCCAGTGTCAGCAGCGTCAGCAGCCCCTGCCCAGTGTCAGCACAGAAGAGAAGTCTCTCTTCCCCTTTAGGAGCTCAGAAGAGACTGTTAGTCAAGGACTGAATGCCTGAGGGTGGGAGCTACCTAACCAGCTGGGGTGACTGGAGGACCAGGTGTCAAAATAGGAAAGGAAGCACAGGCTGTTCCCAGTTTTAGGTAGAGTTTGGGAAGGAAAACGCCCCACCCTTCCAGTGATATTCTACACCTGGCCAGGAAGAACAACTTCCCTGAGAGCAAACAGAGTTTTATAAATCCCAAAGTTTTCTAGAAAAAAAACACTGAAGTTTCAGTTTAGTAATTTGTTTTGCCAGATCCTTTAAATGACTTAAGTAATCACAGTGATTAAAGGATCAAATTTGTCCTGATGGACAAATTAATGCTAAAGTATCAAAGTAATAGTAAGACTCCTACCAGAAATAAGTTCAGGATAGCAGATGTAGACATTAATGTACCTATTCCTTGAAGAACTTTGATAGAAGATAAAATCATAATTCAATGCAAAAATACCCATAATCATTTGTCTAGAAATTATGTATCTCTCATTAGAAACAAAACTGAATTTTTTTTATTGGACATCACTAAAAACATACAATTAAGCTTCCTCATTAACTAGTGTTCTTTAATAATTGTTGAACAATTTAATGTGTGTCTTATAGTGGAAAATCATAAATGGAACTCTGGTAAATTGGTTTGAAAATACATTTTCTCCTTCACAGTTCTCCACCTATGTTCTCTCCAGAAATAGCAGATGATATTGTTGGGTCACAGAAATGTGGAGAAGTCAGTAGCATCAATCTTTATTATTGTTGTTGTTATTATATTATCATTTAGTATATACTCTACTGCAATAGACAGATGGGAACGTTCCAGTGCCAGATTATAGAAAATTTGCAGTAAATGACTGATATAGTAAGAATATTGCATATACACCTACATACACACATGCACACACACAAAAAAGTGCAGAAGTCCTAGGCATATAAGTGCATTTGCCAGAATCAATATTCTTTTTGGGTATAGGACTTTGTGTTTTTCTATTTTTCCTCCCTCCCTCCCTCCCTCCCTCCCTCCCTTCCTTCCTTCCTTCCTCCCTTCCTTCCTTCCTTCCTTCCTTCCTTCCTTCCTTCCTCACCTTTGTGTGTGTGTGTGTGTGTGTGTGTGTGTGTGTGTGTGTGTGCAGGAAAATACTCAGAGTTTGATGATAGGCTATTAAAAGGAGATAATCTGAAAATACTGGAGAAGGCTAATCTGGGGAAATGCTGAACTGGATGGAGATTCCATCTAGGTTGACAATTCAGAAGTACTTTTAAGAACAGCTCCTGCTGAGACTGTGGGGATAAAGGATGAATGGAAACAGATTTTTCCAGTTATCATGGTGAATTTTATTCCCCCGCCCCCCTTTTTGTTTTACCATTCCTCCACCCATCTCTCCTTTCTTATTTTCCTACCTTCTTTATTCTGAAGATTGGGAATATAATAGCATAAGGAAGTCCTGTGTTTCTTCCATGAGAGACTTGAGCTCAATAAGATAAAGCAGAATCTCACTGAGATCCAGAAAACCCAGGGGCAGAGGTCAGAATGCTCTACAATGGGTCATGGGGAGCATGCATCATCTTCATTCCTCAAATGAAAATCAGGTTAATTCAATGACCTCCCCCCACTTCCAAGACCCTGACTCTGATCTGATGCGTGATAGGCATACACAGATGTTTTTGTTTTTGTTTTGCTTTGTGTTGTTTTTACCACTTGTAGTACTACTAGGAAATCATTCTATAGGCGCACTCACATTTTCTTATGCAAAAAAGAAAAAAGCCCAATATAAAATAAGAATAGGAAAAGTAAAGTATTAGTATTTGGATTCAAGACTGTTCAAATGTAGTTACCCATCCTTTTGACCAACTTCTGTGATGGAAAGCTCCGTGCACAATTACAGAGTCCCACTTTGAATGCAGAATCATCTATTTTCTTAGCATCAGGCTTTCCCCCTCCCCATAACTTCAACATAAATGAACAGAAAGCTGACAGATCTTAAAAGAGAATTTTAAAAGTTCATAAGCATAGCTGTATATTTTAACAAACTTCCCTCAATAATTGATAAAACAGACAAAAATAAATAAGAATTTATTAGCCAATTTGACATAATTAATATGTATAGAACCCTACAACCAACTGAGGAATAAAAATTACCTTAAAAGACTCATTGGGAAACTGTATATGTTTAACCAATGCCAGATCACAAAATCAGTATCAGTAAACTTTAAAAAATTAAAATATTATAGAATATATTAACTATATTTGAATTTAATTAGGTATCAATAAGAGTATCTGTCTACAAATATGTGAAAATTGTGTAGTCTGTGTTGATATAAACCAAGGATAAAATAATTAATCATAATCACAAGGGAAATTAGAAAATATTCTGAACAAATGATATTTGAAAATACAGTAAATCAAAATTTGTGGAATTTTCTAAACCTATATAGAAAATTTATGACTTTAAAAGCTTATATTAGAAAAGGAGACAGACTTAACATGAATGTAGTACATTTAATGAAAAGGAGATAGGAAAAAATTAAATCCAAAGTAGCAGAGAATGGGGCACCTGGGTGGCTCAGTTAGTTAAGCGTCAGACTTTGGCTCAGGTCATGATCTCCAATTCGTGTGTTTGAGCCCTGTGTAGGGCTCTCAGCTGACAGCTCAGAGCCTGGAGCCTGCTTTGCCTTCTGTGTATTTCTCTCTCTCTGTCGCTCCTCTCCCCCCCACTCTCAAAAATAAATAAAACATTTTTAAAAATTAAAAAAACAACAAAGTGTCAAAGAAATAACAATCATAAATAAATGAAATACAGAACAAAAAAAGAAAACTTACAAAGTCATAAGTTAATTCTTTGAAAATTGAAAAGTCAATCCTCAAATTAATATGGAATTACAAAGACTCCTGAACAGACAAAACAAGAGTGGAAATGATAAACAAATTTGGATGACACATATGTCCTAATTTCAGAATTTACTACAAAGGTGCATCTCTCAAAGCAGTGTGGTAATGACATAGGGTTTATATAGATACCAATGAATATAACTTAGAGTCCAGAAATCTAAACATCTTTGGCTAATTGATTTTTGAGAAAGGTGCAGGATCATTCAATGAGGAAGAATAGTCTCTTCAACAAATGGTGCTAGGAAAACTGGATAACTATACAAAAGAGCAGAAAATTTGACTTCTGCCTCATTCATATATAAAAACTAACTTGAAATGGATCAAGGACAAACATATAAGAGCACCGACTCAAACTATTACAAGAAGATATGGGGGTTAATCTTCATGACCTCAGATTTGACAATGGATTCATAGATGAATATCAAATTCATGAAAATAACACATTAATAATTGCTATCACATGAGTGGATCTTGTTACAGACTAAATGTTTGTATCCTCCCCAAATCCGGTGTAGAATCTGAACCCTCCATAAGCCTGTATTTGGAGAAGGAGCTGCTAAGGAAGTAATTAAGATTAAGAGAAGTCATTTAACCTTATGGGGGGTGGACACTAGTCGCTCTGACAGGATTAGTGTCCTCATACAGACATCAGAGAACTCACCATCCATCCTTTTCTTTCTATGAGTACTGAAGAAAAGATATATGAAGGCATAGCGAGAGGTTTCTGCCTGTAATCCCCAAAGGGAATCTTCACCAGAAACCAACCATACTGGCACTTTGATCTTGGGTTTCTGGCTTCCATAACTGTGAGTAAATGAATTTCTGTTGTTTAGTCCACCAGTCTGTGGTATTTTGTTATGACAGCCTGAGCAAAGTAATACAAACTTTGGAAACAACATACTAAGTTAAAGAAGTCAGATACAAAAGGTCACATACTGTATGACCTCATTTTTAAAAAAGACTTTATGAACACTGGGTGTTATATGGAAACCAACTTGACAATAAACTATTTAAAAAAAAAATAAAAAGGCTTTATATTTAAGTAATCACTACACCCAGTGTGGGACTCAGACTAACAACCCTGAGATCAAGAGTCACATACCCCACAGACTGAGCCAACCAGGCATCCCTGTATGAACCCTTCTCGGTGAAATATCCTTACTGGAAAAGCCCTTAGAGATTAACAGTAGATTAATGGCTATTTGGGGATTAGGCAAAGATGTGTGAATGACCTGTGAATGAAGAATGAAGTGTGATTACTCAGTGGGTATAGGGTGTTCTTCCGGGGTTTTGAAAGTTTTTAAGCCAGAAAGAAGTGTGGTTATACAACACTGCACTAAATGACACTGAATTATGTATTTTAAAATGGTTAATTGATGTTATGTGAATTTCACTGCATTAAAAACTTAATTGTTTGAAGGGAATAATACATTTGAAAAGGTCTTGGTAAGAATGGTTAAGAAAAAAAAAAGAAAATACAGATTATCAACATAAAAGTAAGGATATCACTACATGACCTTATAGATATAAAGTGATAATAAGGAACAGAAGAAAAATGTTTTTATAATAACTTTGCTAACTTACATTAAAAGAACAAATTTAGTGAAAAATAGTCACTTTCAAAACAGTTTTAAGAAGGAAAAAGCTAAATACTCTATCTGGAAAGAAATTAAAATTTTAATAAAATGTCTTCTCATAAACTAAATTTCAGGCTCAGATGATTTTATTGGTTAACTCTATCAAAAATTTAAGGAAGAAATAACACCAAATTATACAAACTCGATGCAAAAAACAGAGATAATGCTTTCTAACTCATTTTATAAGGCCAGCAAAACTCTAAACCGAAAGTTGACAAATATTTCACATGAAAATAAAAATAAAAATATCCTTCATGAAGACAGATGTAAAACTCCTCAAAAACTAGTGAACAGATTTCAGCAACACACACAAAGGATAATAAAGCATGATGAATGGGGTTCTCTCAGGGATGCCATAACTGTAATGAAAGCAGTTATCTTTTTAAAAATATTTTAATGTTTTATTTATTTTTGAGAGATAGAGACAGCGTGAGCCAGGGAGGGTCAGAGAGAGAGGGAGTTACAGAATCTGAAGACAGGCTCCAGGCTCTGAACTAGCTGTCAACACAGAGCCCGATGCGGGGCTCAAACCCACAAAACCGTGAGATCATGACCTACGCCAAAGTTGGGTGCTTAACCGACTGAGCCACCCAGGTGCCCCAGCAGTTATCTTTATCTTGTATTTCTTCAGTAGCTTGATCACTAGTATCCTGATCCTGCTTTTGCTCTAAGCTTATAAACCATTCCCTATAAGGTGGTTGGAGTAAGCCTTTAGCGATACACATCAGGTTATGTCCTACCCCTGCCTGACACCCTTAAATACATTTTATTGCACTTAAAACAGCATCCAAAGCCTGGACATGACCCTCAGGCACCACATGGTTTGACTTCCTACTGTCTCTGTTCTCATTCTCACCTCTGTCTCCAACCATGACTCCATCCATGCCAGTCATGCTGTTCCTCAAAACCAAGCACATAACTCTGGGACTTTGAAAATGTTGTTCTCTCTATTTGGACCCCCCTCCTACTTCTGCTCATCACAGATTTGGTTCATTCTTATTTTTTAGGTTTCAGCTCAACTATCCCCTCCTCTGTAAAGAGCATTGCTTGAACAATAACTGTCTTAACTTCATGTTTATTTTCCTTTATGGTACTTGTCCCAAGGTAAAATTTTCTTTTTTATATATTTGTTCACTTGTTCATAGAAAATTCCCACCAGAATATACACTCAGTAGGAGAGGAAACTGAGTTTTTTTGGGGGGCCCACTTCCATTCCTGCCACTCAGCCTGAAATAACACTTAACATTTAAAGGCACTTAATAAATATTTTTGAATAAGCAAATAATTGAATGATCATAAGATCCCATAGGTAAGGTAGAGCTGAATTATGCTTCAAAGTATCAGTATAATTTGGGTTTGAGTGGCCGAAGCAAGATGGGTCAAAGTCAGAGTGGTGGCCATGGCCCTGGAGGTGGCAAGAAGGATGACAAGGACAAGAAAAAGAAATATGAACCTCCTGTACCAACTAGAGTGGAGAAAAAGAAGAAGAAAACAAAGGGACCAGATGCTGCCAGCAAGCTGCCACTGGTGACACCTCACACTCAGTGCCACTTAAAATTACTGAAGTTAGAGAGAATAAAGACTACCTTCTCATGGAGGAAGAATTCATTAGAAATCAGGAACAAATTAAGCTTTTAGGAGAAAAGCAAGAGGAGGAAAGATCAAAGGTGGATGATCTGAGGGGGCCCCAATGTCGGTAGGAATGTTGGAAGAGATCATTGATGACAATCCTGCTATCGTGTCCACATCTGTGAGCTCAGAACACTACGTCAGCATACTTTCCTTTGTAGACAAGGACCTGCTGGAACCAGGCTGTTCAGTCCTTCTCAACCACAAGGTACATGCCGTCATAGGGGTGCTCATGGATGAAATAGATCCCTTGGTCATAGTGATGAAGGTAGAAAAGGCCCCCCAGGAAACCTATGCTGATATTGGGGGTTTGGACAACCAGATCCAGGAAATTAAGGAATCTGTGGAGCTTCCTCTCACTCATCCCGAATATTACGAAGAGATGGGTATAAAGCCCCCAAAAGGGGTCATTCTCTATGGACCACCTGGCACAGGTAAAACCTTATTAGCCAAAGCAGTAGCAAACCAAACCTCAGCCACTTTCTTAAGAGTGGTTGGCTCTGAACTTATTCAGAAGTACCTAGGTGACGGGCCCAAACTCGTTCGGGAATTGTTTCGAGTTGCAGAAGAACATGCACCATCCATCGTGTTTATTGATGAAATCGATGCCATTGGAACAAAAAGATATGACTCAAATTCCAGTGGTGAAAGAGAAATTCAACGAACAGTGTTGGAACTGTTGAACCAGTTGGATGGATTTGATTCAAGGGGTGACGTGAAAGTTATCATGGCCACAAACCGAATAGAAACTTTGGATCCAGCACTTGTCAGACCAGGCCGCACTGACAGGAAAATTGAGTTCCCCTGCCCGATGAAAAGACTAAGAAGCACATCTTTCAGATTCACACAAGCAGGATGACTCTGGCTGATGACATGACCCTGGATGACTTGATCATTGCTAAAGATGACCTCTTCGGGGCCAACATCAAGGCAATCTATACAGAGGCCTGTCTGATGGCCTTGAGAGAACGCAGGATGAAAGTAATAAAAGAAGACGTTTAAAAATCTAAAGAAAATGTTCTTTATAAAAAACAAGAAGGCACCCCTGGGGGGCTCTACCTGTAGCCACATTTGCCTTCAAGGAGATGGTCAGGAAGCTGCCAGAGGAACCTCGTCCAGTTGATCTTTCTTAGCAAACCCCTCCATGCCCCTTTCTGAGCCTGATGTGTAGGGCGCCCCCAGGATGCCTTCATGTGTCAGCCACGTGCAGTGCTATCCCCTCAATAAAGCGACTTCCTCCTCAGAGAAAAAAAAAAAAGTATCAGTATAATTTGAATAGGTGGAGAACAGTGAAAAAAATAATCAGCCAAAAGAACAGCATCCACAAAGACATTTAGTTAGCAACATGAAAGTTCGCTTGAAACATGTTTCATGTTTCAATAAGGATTGGGCTGAGAGTCTAGAGGCTCCCCACTAGGACACATGGTTTGTGGAAGGGGCATTTACAGAAAAAGCAGCAGAAGTATTTCAAGTAAGAGATGAAGGTCCCTTCTTGCTCTTTTTAGAGAATCTCCATTCTCCACTATAAGTGGAGGAGTAGGGCTAACCCAAGCCTATCCATTCCCCCAGTTGGGCAGATGATTGTTGCTTGACCAATTACATTAATTTTCCTCTGGTTCCAGTGATATGCGGATGTTACTGAAGCAGGAAAAATCATAATCCTTAATGAGATCTGATGTATAATCACTTAAAAGGAATGCAGTCCCTCTTTATGAGAGATTTTCCATGAGTGATAAGAAGGACATAAGCACTTGTCTTCACCTCTCCACCTATATGTGTATTATTTTACAAATTGCTTTACAGACAGGCATGTGTGTGCACGTGTTTGGTGCATATACGGGTAAATTAAAAGCTGTATGTATATAAATTCCATAGCTTGATTAAGAGTCTCTTGCTCTACTGACTGAGATGGCTGTGCTATAATGTGATTAAATAACATGTGTTGCTTTCCATGTTAATGTTTACAAACCCATACTTGAAAGTTGTATACAGTTCTGGTCAAAGGGGAAAGCTCAATGTGCCTGGATCCACCACCCACCTCTATCATTTTTTAAATCTGTGGCACTGTGAAAGTTATTTAACCAATCTGATTCTCAATTTTCCTCAAGTATAAAAAGAGAGGCAAAAATACCACCTACTTCACAAAATTATGTGAGCTTTAAATTAGTACAAATGCTTAGCACATAATAGACACCTCAATAATTTATTATTTTTAGAGGTTGTTGTTGTTGTTGTCGTCTAGGGGTATGAAGTAATAGCTTACAAAGATTGCTGTTGCAATAATGCTTCGTGGATTGGAGGTGGCAACAAATAAAGGCTGTTGTTTTTCTCCAGAAGATGAAGACCTGACCCTAGGGGTTTGACTAGATTTAGTGACTAAGTTCAATGCTTGTATCTTACTTTCTTCTGGATGCAATCTGTGTTCTCACAGTCCTTGGTAAAGTGTTTTCTGGTCACTGAGATATGACCATTCAGGGTGGCAATGCTGGAGAAAAGCTATGATTGCAGCAGGGACAGTCTAAGAACCAATGGAGCAGCAGGAAAGAAAAGAAACAAACAGGAGAAGAATGTAAAAACAGATCTCTGGGCAATTTCCTCCCATCGTGCAGAAGAGGTGGGAGTGCAGGAAGAAGGTAAGTGTTCAGGCAAGGAATCAAAGAAAGAAGAGATATGAAGGCAACATCCAAGTATCTTGGACGTGGATACCTTTTCATAGAAAATGAAAACTTGAAGAAGTCTCATAGATCAATTGAGAGGCTGAGCGAGTTATGCTGGAGAGTTTGAGTTTTACAGACAAGGATACAGCAAAGATAATAGCAAGAAGAAAGGTAGAAATGAGAACTTGTTAGAGACGTAAAAGACCCAGTCTCAGTGAGGACTCCTGTATATTCTGAAATTCACCAAGTGTAGGGAGAAGCTGTCTCTTTTATTCCATGAGGAGGTGCCCATTTTCTCATGGGATCCATTAACTCCTAGCTGCAAGCAGAGGCTGAGCCCTCATGCAGTTCAGAGCTGGATATGCAGGCTGGGTCTGCAGCTAGACACAATTTCTTATTGTCTCTGAAAGGGCCAGGGCAGGAAGATTTATCAAGCCTGGGCCCAAGAGTCTATTTGCCTATTGTAGAAATTAACCTAAGTATGATCAGTGTATTCATCTGGGGTGGGTACTAGGGAAATCGGGTTTAGATGTAATAGGTCAGGTGGCTCTACCATAAACTCATCACGAGGGTACACAGATGAGACCCTGTCACTTCTTCTGAGTCAGAGTCAGAGCCACAGGCTTAAGGAAGCCTCTTTCTCTCTCAATGTGAGATTGTCATTAGACAAACACTTGAGGAAACATCTGTGGTGGTGTCCCCATTCCCCTGAATTTCAAAACTTCCCTTACACACTCAGTGTAGTATTTCAATATTGTGTTTTGAACCAGAGGGGCCTAAATTCAAACCTAAGTTGCTTAATTTTTAGAGTCATATCGCTTGGATTCAATTCAGGATCTGCCTTCTTTTATTGGCTGTGTGTTTTGAACTGTCAAAAAACAAACTTTGCATGCTGAATAAAACAAAACATAAAGGTGAATTTATTACAAAGTTGTTGACCTGCAAGCCAGGAAACTCAAGGCTATTGAAGCAATGAATTCCAAGTTGTTTACAGGCTAGGGGATTTTTATGGGGTAAATGTGAAAGTTATTTAGATTTTTCAACCAACTCTGGTTGGTTACCTGGTGGTCTTCTTTCTTATTTGGATCAGTCTAGCTGAGTCAGGGGAAACAAGGAAGTCCAGAGAGGGCATGAACAGACTTGATTTTGGGGAATTGGCTGATTTCCTCTACTGATTACTGAGAAAAACTGTAAACTCCTGTAAGGTTAGGCTAAGTTTATTTTATGCACCTGTGTTGACTGTTTCTGGTTTGTCCCTGATACAATGTCTCCATTTTAGCTTGGTTTTATATTCCTCCCTTTTGATCAAGCCCCTATTATGGGATGCTGATCACTCAATATATTGCTAGGTGTTTTTTTCTACATGGACCTTGCCTTTTGACTGCGTACTCATTTTGTTTATTTTCCTTCACCATTCCATGATTGGACATCTTTCTTCAGGGTGAGAGATGCTTTCAAGATTAGTACCAACCAAAGGCCATATGTGAAGCAACTCTTTAGATTAGGTCAGAATAGAGTGAAAGCAGGGAGGCTTTGTGAAGAGTAAACATTAGTCAATCAGGTTTGTTGGTTTTATAAAGGCTGGATAGATAACAACTAAGTACTTTAAAATTTTTTTAACATTTACTTATTACTGAGAGATAGAGACAGAGCATGAGCTGGGGAGGGGCAGAGAGAGAGGGAGACACAGAATCCGAAGCAGGCTCCAGGCTCTGAGCTGTCAGCACAGAGCCTGACGTGGGGCTCCAACTCACGAACTGCGAGATCATGACCTGAACTGAAGTCATATGCTTAAACAACTGAGCCACCCAAGTGCCCCCAAAACTAGGTACTTTTAAAACTACAACACAAACTATAATGAAAAATAAGATAGAAAGATAAAATTGTAGTATAGATCTTAACCATGAACCCAATCCATTGGTAACCAGTTGAATAAATCACAATTCCAAGAGGAGTCAGATTAGACTTGTAACCAATGGGCTTATTCTCAGATTTTGTGTGCCTGAGTTTCCACATCCACACAAATCTCAGTACAAATGCAGCAAGTGGTGTTGGCTATGGCACAGACATCTCCTTGCTCAGCCACAAGATAATCTAAGGCTATTTAATGAACAACTTTGGCCAGAGGTTAGGAGTTTTAGAGGGCCACTTATTGCTTTAGTGGGGGCTCTGCAGTTACTCCAAAGGTTAAGGAGAGTCCTGATCATAGTCTCTTTGCATTTGTTTATACCCAGGAAAGTAGTGATTTATCAAAGAAAGCAAATTTTGAATCATGAATGTTTCCCAATAATTATCTTTTGAGTCTGGCTCAGGACTGGAAAGATGATGGCCATGAAAGTCAGTCAATCTTAAGCGTATGTAGACTACACAGGTGGTTTTATTCTGGTTACCCTTGCCTTGTGTCCCTTTCTACAGAGCTTGGATGCAAGGTTCCAAGTTTGGGACTGTTGATCATAGATAGGGAAATGAACCCCGAGTGTTAGGGAATCTGATATGAGAGAGAGAGAGAGAGAGAGAGAGAGAAGTTTGTTCCAGAGAAACTGAGGCATCAAAAATAAGGGAGAAATTTGTGATGGGCAGAACTATACGGTCATCAGCATCATGGCAAATAAATAGTTAATTTGAAGGTTGGATTATCCCACTTTACAATGATCTGAGATATGAACATTGGCATTATCTTTCCAGGCAAGGAAAAGGTATACAAAAGAACCATAAAAACTTTTGTGATATAAATTCTAAGAAAAAGATGGTCAGAGAGGGAAGGAGGAATGGAAAGAAATGTTCCTGATCCAACATCTTGGGAGAAAGCAGTATAGCTTGATGTCAGCTATATCTTTTCCTTGTCAATTTGATTTTGAGGTCTCCAGCTTTTGCACAGGGCAAGATAGCAGGTGGAGACTATTTAAGTTGTGAAATATGCACCCAAGCTTTGATACCATGTAATTTGGTAGATTGTCATTAGTTAAGAATGCTTGGTAAGGTCCTCTCCATGAATCAAACCTTTGCAAAAACCATCAGAGCAAAATAACTTTGTAAATGACAAAAGACTTTAAAATGCCCATGTGTTAATGAGAGTTCATTATAATGGAATTGACAAGGAAATTTGGTTATTTCTGTGACACATAGCATTTTAAGAATACAGGAAATATGACTGCAAACATTATACTAGGACATATGAGATCTAGAGATTTCACACAATTTCTAGAACATTTACATTAATGACATGTATCCATATAAATATACGCTTAAACGTCACTTTTTATTTATGTTTAACACATAATTTAACGTATCAAATAAACCTGATAGTTTAATATTTTTTTCTTTTATAGTTTACCGTCAAGTTGGTTTCCATAGAACCCCAGTGCTCATCCCAACAAGTGCCCTCCTTCACTTCCATCACCCCCAATCCCCTCTCCCCCACTGCCATCAAGTCTCAGTTTGTTCTCAGTATTTAAGGGTCTCTTATTGTTTGTCTCCCTCCCTCTCCTTAACTATGTTTTTCCCCTTCCCCTCCCCCATGGTCCTCTGTTAAGTTTCTCCTGTTCCCCATATGAGTGAAAACATATGGCATCTGTCCTTCTCTGCCTGACATATTTCACTTAGCATAACACCCTTGCCAGCATAACATCTACGTTGCTACAAATGGCCAGATTTCATTCTTTCTCATTGCCATGTAGTATTCTATTGTATATATAAACCACATCTTCTTGATCCATTCATCAGTTGATGGACATTTAGGCTATTTCCATGATTTGGCTATTGTTGAAAGTGCTGCAATGAACACTGGGGCACATGTGCCCCTATGCATCAGACCTTCTGTATCTCTTGGGTAAATTCCTATCAGTGCTATTGCTGGGTCATAGGAAGTTCTATTGTTAATTTTTTGAGAAACCTCCACATTGTTTTCCAGAGCGGCTGCACTAGTTTGCATTCCCACCAAGAGTGTAGGAGGGTGCCTGTTTAACATCCTCACCAGCATCTATAGTCTCCTGATTTACTCATTTTAACCGCTCTTATCGTGTGTCAGGTTGTATCTCCATGTGGTTTTGATTTGTATTTCCCTGATGATGAGGGACACTGAGCATCTTTTCATGTGCCTATTGGCCATCTGGATGTCCTCTTTGGAGAAGTGGCTGCTCATGTCTTCTGCCCATTTCTTCACTGGGTTATTTGTTTTTCAGGTGTGGAGTTTGGTGAGTTCCTTATAGATTTTGGATACTAGCCCTTTATCCAATATGTCATTTGCAACTATGTTTTCCCATTCCATTGGGTGCCTATTAGTTTTATGGATTGTTTCCTTTGCCGTACAAAAGCTTTTTATCTTGATGAGGTCCCAATAGTTTATTTTTACTCTTGATTCCCTTGCCTTTGTGGATGTGTGTCAAGTAAGAAACTGCTGCGGTGGAGGTCAAGGAGGTTGTTTCCTGCTTTCTCCTCTAGGGTTTTGATGGTTTTCTGTCTCCAATTCAGGTTCTTCATCCACTTTGAGTTTATTTTTGTGTATGGTGTAAGAAAGTGATCTAGTTTCATTCTTTTGCATGTTGCTGCCCAGGTCTCCCTGCACCGTTTCTTAAATGGGCTGTCTTTTTTCCATTGGATACTCTTTTCTGCTTTGTCAAATATTAGTTGGCCAAACATTTGTGGGTCCAATTCTGGGACCTCTATTCTATTCCATTTTTTTGTGTGTCTGTTTTTGTGCTAATACCATACTGTCTTGATGATTCCAGCTTTGTAGTAGAGGCTAAAGTCTGGGATTGTGGTGCCTGCCACTTTGGTTTTCTTCATCAATATTACTTTGGCTATTCGGGGTCTTTTGTGGTTCCATACAAATTTTAGAATTGTAGCTTTGAGAAGAGTGCTGGTGCAATTTTGATTGGGATTGCATTGTACGTGTAGATTGCTTTGGGTAGTATTGACATTTTAACAATAGTTATTCTTCCAATCCACGAGCATGGAATGTTTTTCCATCTCTTTGTGTCTTCTTCAATTTCCTTCATAATTTTTCTATAGTTTTCATCATAAAGATCTTTTGCGTCTTTGGTTAGGTTTATTCCTAGGTATTTAATGTTTATTTGTGTGTGGGGTTTTTTTTTGTTTTTTTTTTTTGGTGCAATTGTGAATGGGATCAGTTTCTTGATTTCTCTTGATGTGGCTTCATTATTGGTATAAAAATGCAACCGATTTCTGTATGTTGATTTTATATGTTGCAACTTTGCTGAATTCATGGATCAGTTCTGGTAGGCTTCTGGTAGAGTCTGTCAGGTTTTCCCTGTAGAGTATCATATCATCTGCGAAAAGTCAAAGTTTGACTTCTTCATTGCCAATTCTAATGCTTTTTATTTCTTTTTGTTGTCTGACTGCTGATGCTAGGACTTCCAGCACTATGTTAAACAACAGTGGTGAGAGTGCACATCCCTGTCGTGTTCCTGATCTCAGGGGGAAAGCTCTCAGTTTTTCTCCATAGGGGATGATATTAGCTGTGGGCTTTTCATAAATGCCTTTTATGATGTTTAAGTAAGTTCCTCCTATCCTGACTTTCTTGAGGGTCTTTATTAAGAAGGGATGTTGTATTTTGTCAAATGCTTTTTCTTCAGCTATCGACAGGATCGTATGGTTCTTATCTTTTCTTTTGTTAATGTGATATATCACACTGATTGATTTGCCAATACGAACCAGCCCTGTAACCCAGGAATAAATCTCACTTGATCATGGTGGATAATTCTTTTTATATGCTGTTGAATTCGATTTGAGAGTATCTTGATGAGGATTTTTGCATCCGTATTCATCAGGGATATTGCTTTGTAGTTTTCTTTTTTTCCTGGGTCTCTGTCTGATTTGGGTATCAAAGTGATACAGGCTTTGTAAATGAGTCGAGAAGTTTTCCTTCCATTTCTGTATTTTTGAACAGCTTGAAAAGAATGGGTATTAACTCTGATTTAAATGTTTGGTAGAATTCCCCAGGGAAGCCATCTGGCCCAGGGTTCTTATTTGTTGAGAGATTTTTGATAACTTATTCTATTTATTCACTGTTATGGGGCTGTACAGATTTTTTATCTCTTCCTATTTGAATTTTGGTTGTGTGTGTGTGTGTGTGTGTGTGTGTGTGTGTTTAGAAATTTGCCCATTTCTTCTAGGTTGTCCAGTTTGTTGGCATATAATTTTTTGTAGTATTCCCTGATAATTGCTTGTATTTCTGAGGGACTGTCATAATAACAGCATTTTCATTCGTGATTTTGTCAATTTGGGTGCTCTCTCTTTTCTTTTAGAGAAGCCTGGCTAGAAGTTTATCAATTTTGTTTATTTTTTCAAAAACCAACTCTTGGTTTCATTGATCTGTTCAACTGTTTTTGTTGATTCTATATTGTTTATTTCTGCCCTGATCTTTATTATTTCTCTTCTTCTACTCGGTTTGGGGTATCTTGCTGCTCTGCTTATAGCTCCTCTAGTTGTTCTGTTAGATTTCTTACTTGCACCTTTTCTAATTTCTTGAAATAAGCCTGAATTTCAATGTATATCCTCTTAGGATTGCCTTTGCTGCATCCCAAAGAGTTTGGATTGGTGTATTTTCATTTTCATTTGTTTCCATATATTTTTAAATTTCTTCCCTAATTGCATGATTAGTCCATTTGTTCTTTAGTAGGGTGTTCTTTAACCTCCATATTTTTTCCTGAATTTTTCCTGTTGTTTATTTCAAGTTTCATAGCATTGTGATCTGAAAGTGTGCATGGTATGATCCCAATTCTTTTATATTTATTGAGGGCTGCTTTATGACCCAGTATGTGCCCTTTCTTGGAGAATATACCATGTGCACTTGAGATGAAAGTAAATTCTGTAACCTGAAGTAGTAGAATTCTAAATATATCTGATATATTTGATATATTTGATATATATATCAAATCCATCTGCTCCAATGTGTCATTCAGGTCCATTGTTTCTTTAGTGATTTTCTGTCTAGTTGATCTATCCATTGCTGTACATGGAGTATTAAAGTTCCCTGCTATTAGCACATTCTTATCAATAAAATTGTTTCTGTCTGTGATTGTTTTATGTATTTGGGTCCTTCCGAATTTGATGCCTAAACATTTATAATTGTTAGCTCTTCCTAATGGATAGATCCTGTAATTATTATATAATGCTCTTCTTCATCCCTTGTTACCACCTTAACTTTAAAGTCCAGTTTGTCTGATATAACTATGGCTAATCCAACTTTCTTTTGACTTCCAGTAGCATGATAGATATTTTTCCATCCCCTACTTTCAATCTGAAGGTGTCCTCAGGTCTAAATTGAGTCTTTTGTAGACAACAAATAGATGGATCTTGTTGTTTTTTTTTTATCCATCCTGCTACCCTATGTCTTTTCATTGGAGCATTTAGTCTACTTACATTCAGTGTTATTATTGAAAAATATGGGTTTAGAGTTATTGTGTTCTCTGTAAGATTCATGCTTGTAGTGGTGTGTCTGATACCTTTTGTTCCTTGCAACATTTCCTTCATAGAGTCCCCCTGAGGATTTCTTGTAGGACTGGTTTAGTGGTGATGAATTCCTTCAATTTTTGTTTGTTTGGAAAACCTTTATCTCTCCTCTATTCTGAATGACACACTTGCTGGATAGAGGATTCTTGGCTGCATATTTTTTCTGTTCACCACATTGAAGATTTCCTGCCATTCCTTTATAGTCGGCCAAGTTTCAATACATAGGTCTGCAACTACTCTGATAGGTCTCCCTTTGTATGTTAAGACCCTTTTATCCCTAGCTGCTTTCAGAATTCTCTCTTTGTCCTTCTACTTTGCCAGTTTCACTATGATATGTCATGCAGAAGATCGATTCAAGTTACGTCGGAAGGGAGTTTTCTGTGCCTCTTGGATTTCAATATCTGTTTCCTTCCCCAGATTGGGGAAGTTCTTGGCTATAATTTGTTCAAGTACTTTTTCAGCCCCTTTCACTCTCTCTCCTTCTTCTGGAAATCCTATGTTCCATTTGATTGCATCACTCAGTTCTCGAATTGTTCTTTCATGATCCTGGATCAATTTACCTCTTTTTTTCCTGGCTTCTTTTTCTATAATTGTGTCTTCTAATTCATCTATACTCCTCTATGCCTCTTCAATCTGTGCAGTGACCACCTCTATTTTATTATGCACCTCATTTATAGCATTTTTAAATTCATCACAAGTGTTTTTAAGTTCCATAATCTTTGTTTCAATAGCGTCTCTGGTGTCTTCCAGGCATCCCAGAAGGGGGTGCAAAACATACTACCCTCTGAAGATTCGAGACTGTAGTCTGGGTACTACAGACAGAGATCCAAATCTGACTGGTAAGAATTATTAACCTCCGCAGGCTTTTTTTTTGGTTTTATCAAGATCCCATCTGCAGGCTCCTGATATACTAGGGCCTAAAGTAGAGAACATAGCACTGCTTTCTACCAAAATTTGTTAAACTTTTTAATTAATTTTAATTTTAGTTTCCCCTTTGCCTTTAAAAGAAGTAACTGGTAGCAGTTCATAGGAAACCCCCCAGACTCTTGTCAACCCTGGGAGTGACCCATACAAGGGCCCCCTTCAAAGGTAGATCTGAGAGTATTGGTAGGCAACTAACATGGAAAACTTTTGTTCATGGCCTTATAGTCTCTTCAGAATGGGAAGACAATCAAAGGATTAGTATAATGTGAATACTCAAAGGAGGCTAGAGTAATACGGGTCATGACAGTCGTACAGTCTTTGATTTTATGGACCTCTATGTCTTTAATTTTCATTATCCTTTTGCAGTGAATATTTCAATGAAGTTATTTTGGAATTTTGAAGCCTTTTGAAAGCTTCTGTTTGATTTGGTAACTCTTACATTGCACTTATTAAATGAATAATCATGTTTAATTGGAATATTCCCCATATGGCTATTGTAATTCTAGGTTTTCTTTGAAAGAGTTTGCCATTTTTGTGGATATTTACAGCTTCTAGAACCATAGGTCTTAGATATAAAATAAACAATGTGTCAGAAAATGGCACGTTTAATTTTTGAAAACTTGAGAATCCCATTTCTTTAGCTAAGACTTGGATTTCTCAGAGCCAAATTAATACCTCAGAGAGTGTCTCACTGAGTTGGGGATTGTATGGTATTTTTCAGTGTACTTTGTTACATGGAAATTTTCTTGAAGTCAAAGGATGACAGTGTCAATGTAACCCATGACCAACTTATCCTAACACGGGAGTCTTAGAGTCAGGTGGCCAGTGCTCTAACAGCTTTTAAGTGCTCAACCTGTGTCTGTAAATTTTGTAGCTTTGGCTTCCAAGATCCCCCATAACAGTAAATCTATTATCTCTTTACCTCATGTGCTCATTAACAAAAACCAACAGTAGTTGAGGAAACATAACTGTGGACACCAGCAATAATCAAAGAGATTAGACAAGAGAAGGCCTTGTATGCACCACCAGAGCTTCCCAAAGTAGTTGTTTAATTTTGGATTCTTTTTTTTCTAATTTACTATGCAGAAAAATTAGTTTACTAAAATAAAAAGATCTCCCAAATGGCCGTTGTTTTCCAAATTGTTTTTAGTTAGATTGTGTGATCTAGACCAAAAAAGATATGAATGAGAGTTCTGGAGGAAACTGTAGTCTCATTAGGTTTGCTAAACTTCGTGAGAGTACAATGTTTCAGTCATTAAAAAAAAAACAAAAAAAACTTGCAATAAAACTAGGAGGGCTCTCAGTTGAAGTAAGTGGAGATATAAGTGAAATGCTTACCTCTGGTGACTTCCAATACTCTGTGGAGATGGAGAACTGAAAGGGCTTGGTCAGTACCAACACCCATGTCTGACATCCAGAGGAAAGTCTCCCTGGGTACTCTTTCAGATGCCACTTCTGACACCATAAATATCCAAATTAAACACTAAATATAGTATAAAATGAAGCAGAAAAAGTAATGTATTGCAAGCCTTTGACTGTAACCTAGGAAACTAAGTCAAAATTAAACTTTGCATATAGTATAAAATGAAGCAGAAAAAGTAATCTATTGCAAACCTTTTGACCTGTAAGCTAGGAAGTTCAGAGCTATGGGGGAAAGGAGTTCTGAGTTTCTCATAGACAACGGAGTTTTTATGTAGTAAATGCAGAAGTTATCTGCTTTCTCAACTAATTGGTTGCCTAGTGGTTTCATTTCTTATTTGGATCAGGGTAGCGGAGTCAGGAGAACAATAAAGTTCAGAGACAGCATAAACAGACTTGACATTTGGGTATTGACTGGCCTCATCTGCTGATTTTAAGAAAAGCTGTGAATTCCTGCAAGGTTAGGTTAGTTTCCTTTAGGTACCTGCACTGACCTTTGTCATTTTGTCTTTAACATAAGTGACTCCATTTTAGTTTGGTTATACAGAACAAATTACTTTCTTATTGCTTTAGTGTCCAATCTCTAAAATGGGACATTTATAACACATACCTTAGAGAGTTTGTGAGAGGGTTAAAATTGGAGATCTATTTATCTATCTATTATCTATGATTATATTAAATATATATATGAATATCATCATAGATAGATATGTCAATATATAGGAAAAGTACTTACACAATGCTCTGCACATAAAATATTCAATAAATAGTAAATATTATTCCTATGCCACAGACACTTGAGATAAGAAGAACTATGCTCCAACCCTGAAAGCCCTTACTTTAATACTTTTGTAAAAGATAGGATCTAGGCAGGGATGTCAGACTCTTTTCCTATTTCTAATGTAAATGTAATAGACCACATTTAGTACCCTGGTATCCAAAATGCTAGCAAGATGTTCTTCTGAAAATGTAGCAGTTGTCCCAATGGCCTTGAGAATTCGATTCTAGCTTCTCAAAAGAAACACTTGCTTTGGTTGATCCCATACTGGGGCTCAAATAACTATTTGGTCACAAGAGACCCAGGATCTTGAAAATATCAAACCATCTTCCTGCTACTCTCAGAAGAATTTTGAATGGAGAATATCTGATCCTTTGATAATTGGAAGTTTGGTTTCAAACAATCAATAAAAAGTCATAAACTCAATCATTTCAGCAAATTAATTGGTGATACATAATTTAAAAACTAATGTTCAAGAGATAGTTTCCTTTTAACCTTGCAAGAATTTTGAGGCAATTAAACATCAATGGGAAAATTATATTTGTAAAATGAGACGGCAAACTGAATACATTTACATTTTATTAATTGAGAATGTTTCCTGAGGTTATCATGAAACTTGTGTATTAAGTGCAATAAACACAAACCACAAATGAGGCAGAGTAGGAAAGGCAGAGCCTGGTGAGCAGTGAGATAGGGAGTGTTCCTTTAGTGAGATTTTTGCCCCCCACCACTCTACACACACACACACACACACACACACACACACACACACACACAGGCACACACAGATGACCTTCTGTGGCTCCCCCTACTGGCCTGGCCATTCAAATGGTCCTGCACTCTGTTTTGTATTGTTATTGTTGTTTGTTTGTTTTTGGCTGTCATCCACAGACATTTGGTCTCTCTCCTTTTCATTTGTGGTAGATATCCATACCTCCTTACATTCTCTGTCTCTACCCCTAACCCTGCCATCATTTTTGAATGCCTTACTATGCACATATTTTACCAACTAAAGCCTCTCAGGTTGTAACTTCATCTTTAGTGACTGTCTTCTTCTTCATGGCAGACACCACCTGTGCAGTCTTATCCTGGAACTAAACGTCTTGAAGAAAATGTGAAAATGAATTCAAATTGCCCACTCTGATCTCAGCCTCTTATCATATCCTGCTTATGTGCTCAAGTGCCCTGACTGAGTTCATTGTTCACCCTCATAAAGATCTATCATCTATTCTCTTACTCTACCCATCCATTTGTATGCCTTTCTTATTTCCTATCTTAAATCAATGGGCTATTGTTATAAATACTTTTTTAAAATAAAGTTCATTTCTCTCACTTCTCTATAGGTATTTTCCTAAACCCTAACTTGTAAAGATGTAAATCACAGAAGTGTTACTGTCTAACAAAGGTCTGACAGAGCTTAGCTGGAAAAAACCCCCCACAAGATTGACCCATATGATTTTATTTTCATGACCCCCTTTTTCAGTATGGGCAGGAAAACTACCATGTTTCTCAAATGAACTCACTCTACCACTCTCTTTGCCAAATTTTTATATACTTTATACTTTATTCTGATTCTTAGAATGCCTCTCACTCCCAGAATTAGGTTCTTGCCTCTCTTCATACCCTATTTATAAAATAGAAGACATCATATTGAAATTCAAAGTCCACTCTCCCCCCAAAAAAGCTACACATTTTTTTTGCTTTTCATTTATTATCTTCTCCTTCCCATTAAAAAAAGAGGAAAGAATTTTGCTCCTCTTTTATTTTTTAAAATGTTTACTTATATTTATTTTGAAAGAAAGAGAGCAAGCAGGGGAGAGGGAGAGAGAGAGAATCCCAAGCAGGCTCCAAGCTGTCAGCACATAGTCTGACTCAGGGCTCAATATCATGAAACATGAAATCATGACCTGAGCCTAAATTAATAATCAGACGCTTAACTGACTGAGCCATGTAAATGCCTCATGCTACTCTTTTAGAAATTAGCTGGTATTTGTGAAGATTTTTCTATGGATCAGCCATTGAACACCTAGTATCTAATGTAATAAACATGACAAACCTGGAAAGAAGACATTGTTATTATTCCTTCCAGATGAGGAAGCAATAAGCTAAATTTTCTCAAGTGTATAACATATATTAAATAGTGGAGTTGGCAGTGGAAGTTAGAAAATCCGGTGATAGAGCCCATGATGTTAATATCAGACTATATTATCAGTCCTTGACCAGATGCTCTGGATATCATCTTGCTTCACTTTTCCAAAGATTTTGCTTCTATAGCAATCCCTACTTCTCGTACTATTTTTCCTTTTATACTGGACCATTTCTATCAGTGTTCAAACTTGGTCAAGTAGATTCCATCTAAAGCAAACAAACCAACAACAAAATCAAAGTCCTTTGACATCATTCCATAATCGAGCTGCTCTGTATGGTCAACCAGTTAGTTTCATGCACTTCACCACAGTTCTAAGCCCCCACCCACTACAATACAACACAATAAATTTAAAGATATATTAAATGAAAGTCAGTGAAAGCGAAGAATATGCATCCATAAGCAATGTGATATTTTAACAGATTTCTGGAAGACAGAAAATATTTGGAAACATATTTATGGATAGCAATGTGGTAAGTCACAGTGTCAATCAAGTAAAAACTGAGATAAATGGGATAAGAGAGGTCAGTCAGCCTGACATCCCTGGAAGCAGCTCCAAATTGAGATCAACAAGAGTGGCATATAATAGGAACCAAGGAAGAAATAGAGCGGTATATGAAGGTATGTGTCCCGAATAGTTGACTTCTATCACTTACCCCTTCCTTTTACATGTAGCATATATTTCAATACTAGACAGGAGGACCAGAAAACTATTTTATAATTAATAATACCAAGCATGTGGATAAAATTAGAGCAGCTAATTTAGAACCTAAATTTCTAGATCCAATCTTGGCGACTTTATCTCGGTTTCTGCCCCAGAGGTTCAGGTCATGTTGTTCCTTATGCTTAGAAACTCTTGCTTCTCATAGTGGAGTTCTATTGTTAATTTTTTTTTTTTTTTTTTTTTACAAATAGTTTATTGTCAAATTAGTTTCCACATAACACTCAGTGCTCATCCCCAAAGTGCCCTCCTCCATGCCCATCCCCCCCTCCCCCCCACATCCATCAGTCCTCAGTTTTTGTCAGCATTCAAGAGTCTCTCATGGTTTGCCTCTCTCCCTTTCCCCCACCATTTCCGCCCTTCTTCTCCCCCTTGTTCCTCGACCCAGCAGTAGCACTGCTAGGAATTTACCCAAGGGATACAGGAGAGCTGATACACAGGGGCACATGGACCTCAATGTTCATAGCAGCACTCTCAATAACAGCCAAAACATGGAAAGATCAAAAAGGAGGTGTATGTTTTGATTCATTTCTATTCCAACTGACGAATAGACCAATAAGACGTGGTTCATTTATACAATGGAATACTACATGGCAATGAGAAAGAATGAAATCTGGCCATTTGTAGCAATGTGGATGGAACTTGAGGGTGTTATGCTGAGCAACATAAGTCAGGCAGAGAAGGACAGATACCATATGTTTTCATGTATAGGTGGATTAGGAGAAACTTAACAGAGGACCATGGGGGAGGAGAAGGGGAAAAATAGTTGGGGAGAGGGTGGGAGGCAAACCATGAGAGACTCTTGAATNGGAAGGAAGGTGATGGGCATGAAGGAGGGCACTTGTTGGGATGAGCACTGGGTGTTATATGGCAGCCAACTTGACAATAAACTATGAAATGAATGAATGAATGAATGAATAAATAAATAAATAAATAAAAGCCTCCTGGGAAAAAAAAAAAAAAGAAACTCTTGCTTCTATTCCTTCCTAACTTCTCACCAGTCATCCTTCAGAAATAAACTTAAAGATCTTTTCCTGGAGAAGAGGTTTGGGTATTCCCAATTTAAATAATTTCTGTGGCCACCACTGTTTATTTTCTTTGCAACACTTATCATGAAATGGAGCCAATTTTTAAAATTGAGTTGTTTATGTCTCTCTTCTTCACTAGGCTTGGGTACCCATGAAAGCAGGTCCATGTCTGTTTTATTTCTCCGCTGTGATCTCAGCATATGTGATGGTTCCTGAATATACAATTAAAGTTGAGGATAGAATAGAGGAAATTGAAAGTTTCTCTAGGGAAGAGAGGAGATAGAGAGAGGACATAGAGATAGATTGTAGATAGATGATATAAATAGATTGTAAATAGAAGTTAGAAAGACAGATAGATTATAGAGACTCTTTTTTATGCAAATTGATTCCCATGCATTATTAATCACAGCCCGATTAATGATCTTGATTCTGTCTTATCAGATTAGTACCCCTTCTCTTGAGAAAGTGCAAAGACTAGGGGGACAGAGATTTATTTATTTATTCAATTATATTTATTCAATACATATGGGGTTAGTAATAAATCATTTGGAAGGTGAAAACTTAGTCAAAGATGATCAGTTTTATTACAACGTGGGTATGAAAAGACTGCAAGAGAAGCTAGGAGAAACTAAGATCTTGTTACCAAGATAAGTCCTTAAGCGACCATGGAAAAGTTAAGGTAAGGTAAAATCTATAAACTTGAATGAAAAAACCAAATCAGCAATACTAATATACTCAATTGGTTAATATTTATTTTTCAGTCAAGCATGTTCTAAACAAAATCAAGAACTAACTTGTACAAGAGGCCTGGTCCTTTTTAAATCCCCCATGGGGAAAAAATGGTGATCCCAAAGTCCAGGACAGGATTGACATGCCAGGAAGTGATGAACTGTTTATAGTGGTGTCTCAGAGAGCCATATGCAGTAGGTCAGACAATTCTTTACTTTGTCTTCTTTTCAGTACTAGAATTTGGGGTCAACCCATGGCAGAAATAGTTCATTTTAATGGAATATCCTGCTTTCCTCTAGTTTTACTAGTCTATCTAATAGTTGTACTGGGACTTGTGGCTCACTTTGGCCATTGTGTTCTGACTATAAGTCACATATTGAGGCTGAGGCAGTTAAAAGCTGGTGTGCCAACTCCATTTTCTCTTTTTTGTGGTTGCAAAGAACACATGGAAAAGAGTGGGCCACAAGTCAAAACAGCTTGGATACCTAAGTAATGTCAAGAAGAAAAGAGCTTCCTTGGAGAAGAGAGCTTCTCAACCCACATCACAATTTGCATGAGTGAAAAACATGCCATTCTTGTGTTAATCTGTTGAAATTTTGTGTTTTTCCAGTGGTGGTAATTATCCTGATTCATGCACACCCTTAAAATGTCCTAGAGCCTCTCTCTCACTGCTTCACACTCAAACTGATATTCACTGCTTTAATTCCTTTCTGATGATGGTTAAATAATCTTGACCTCAGCATAATATGAAGAAGCAAGAGTTTTATATGTCTTATTGGTGACAAGGGCTGAGGAAGCCTTGCTAGGCTGGACTAAAAGTGTTCCTTGGGTATCAAGCTGCCTGCAGTTAGCTCCTTAGACAAGATCAGGTGTTCCTAAAGAGGCACAAGACCTACATCTGAGCCTCATAAAAACTAGTACACGTCATTCCATTCATTTACAGTGAGGGTGGTAGAGCATTAGATGGGACAGGAAGGTAGCCTTGGTCTCCTTATTCTCTTGTTCCAGTTTGGGTGTTATAAGCCTATAATTAAGGAGGAGAGAGGAAAGAAGTCACTGGATATGTGTATGTGAAAATAAATAAGGGATAAATACCTCTGGGGTCCTTCACTTTCTCTCTTTTCCCTAGAAACTCATAATTTCATACCCATGTTACCATCCCTTTAAAGTACTTCATTGATTTCCCCAGTGCTTTAGGATAAATTCTAAACCCTTCCCATTCCATAGATCACCACTATCACCATGGTCCAGTCATTGCCTACACTGAATGCCTCTTCTCTTGGGGTCTCCTGGAATACTCTCTGTGTATACACAACGATTCCCTATCCAATATGCAACCTTCAGCAGGGGGATCACATCTGCACATCTGTCCTGTGTCATACGCAATATACTGAACACAGTGCTTAATAACTATTTGTCCAGTGAATGGATTACATCATCAAAATTTCCCAAACAGGGCATGCCACTGCAGTCTCCTTCCTGCTGTATCTCACAGCTGTGCTAACCTGTGGACATTCATGGATTCCTGTACATTGTTGTTCATCTATCCTTGTCTGCCCATGCCACCTGTATGCTGCTCTGTCAGGATAGCCTATGAAACAATTTTACATTTGTATTTTCAGCATCTCAAAACTGTGCCTGATATTGACAGGTGGTCATTAAGTAAGTTTCGGGTAACTTAGATATGAACTGATCAGCAACTAGTGACAGGATGCCTCTTTTGAAAGGATATATATTGACAATCTTCTTGCGTGGCAGACTTTCTGCTCCCCACTGCCCTCCAGCCCCTCACTTCAGCCAGAAGGCTCTCCTGTCTAAGGTAGATTTCTGCCTTTGGCTGGGATGGAAGTTGCTCCTTTTTGCTCTGCCTTTCTTCAGTGTTCCTGCTTACCCTACTTGGCTTGCAATGACCTTGCCCTTCTGGTACCCAAATGCTATTCTAGGCTTTGAGACATCTACTTTGCCTAAGGTATTTACCCCATTACTTTTGCTTGATTTGTGACTGGAAGTTTCATCTTGGCCTTAAAGTCATGTGCACTTCTGGTTTATTGCCTACCTGCCACGTGGCTAACCCACCACCTGTCATTAAACTTCTAACTCTCAAGTATGCTCAACTCAGGATCAGAGTTGCTTTTTATTCTCCATCAGATACAGACCAAATTCTACAGGGTTTAGATGGAAGGTGAAGAGGAATCAACACTGTTGTCCTCTACTCTTAGAGCAAAACACACCTCCATTCATTAGCTCCATACACTAGAGTTTTACTCAGACAGCTGCTTCACTATTTCACAGAAAGAGCCAGGGAAAAGGTGTCAAAAGCTGCATAAATTCATACCCAATGCAGAAAACATCTTAAAATAGCACATCTTAATCAAGGGCAAAATGCCCTATGCTCTCCATGAATATTGGGGCATCAAAATGAAGAAAGCAATGAGAAAAAAAATAGTTTATCATATCTGTTCACAGAAAATAAAAAATTGCTTTTTCACCTATAATGATTTTTACAAACTACCAAATGCTAGAACAGTTTCACCTTTTCTGCTCAGAGATAAGAATTAGATAGAGAACTGTATACTAGGGATGCAGAAATAACAATCATCTACATATACTGAGAAAAACCAAGCCAGATGGAAATCCATGGGCTCAACCCCTTTCCCACTGAGCTTGAAGTCAGAGCTGCATATGGGAAACCAAGTAAAGTCACTAAGACCCCCAGTATACTCTGTGCAATCCACCTTTGAATCTTTATATACTGATGAAAAAAAGTGTTAAAGGAAGGGAAGGAAGCATTAAAAGGAAGAGTAACTAAAAGCTGTAATGATTAACAAACTAAAAAGATGGCCTGTTAGGGCGGAATGAGACTTCACAAGTTATTCAATTTATTCTTGTCCTCATTCCCATTTTCTAATTTTCTATTGAAGTATACTTTAAGTTTAGTAAAGTACATATATCAAATGTACAGCTTGATCAGTTTTCATAAACAACACATCCATGTAATCAGCACTCAGATCAAGAGCTCTTTTGTAGTCATGTCCGTCTCAGGGGTCACTAACCTATCTAACATATATTAGCTTTGTCCATTTAGTACTTTATAGAAACTGAGTGACACAACGTGTACTTGTTTATATCTGACTTATTTTCTTCAACATTTTGCTTGTGGAATCCATTTATATGGTGGTGTATGTTGCTGCTCTTTGCAGTTTAGTAACATTTTGGTGATAACACCATATTTTTCTAGTATACTACTGATAGGTAATCTCATCATTTTACCTTTAATGAAAATGGAGTCCAGTAGTTTGCCTAACTGTCTAAAGTTGTACAATGAGAATGTACCCAGCATAGGATGTTCAACTGGACTCTAGTCCAATGCTCATTGCATTTCATAGGCTACTTCCCACCTCCAACTTGTTTCTTACATGCTCTGTTGTGCATACCTATCATATTATCTTTATATAGATTGGAAACCAGATCACCACAGGTGCAGAGAGGTGTTAATCAAAGCATATTGTGTCACTATACTCCTTCTCTGGAAGATACAAGTAACAAATCTGGATATACATAAAGGTGCATAACACCAAGAGCCAGGGTAATATTTATCTATTCTGAGTGCAATCTGTATTTCTGGATCTATTGACTTCATGGGGATTTATCCTATTTAAGTTATTTAAATAAATTCTCCAGGGAGGAAGATGAATTTATTTCCTAGAAATTCATTGTTGAAATGAAGAATACATCACCTATCCTTACTCTTGCCGGGACAGATCAGGTGTTGGAGGCAGGGGAGGTCAAGATCATGGTAAGCAAATATGGATCTGCTATAGGAGCACAGTTATGTGTAGGTTTTCTCTCTCCATAGCTCTGCACAAACCCTCCCCACTTCTCCTTTTCTCTCCACCTCCAGCCTGTGCCAATCACCCTCTCATTGCCAAGGAGTACTTGATTCCTGATGAGAGGTTTATATTCTTGTTGAACCAACTACCCCCTGACCATGTTCATTATTTTCCCCTGTACCTGTGACAGGGACATCTATCATTCTTTCTCTCCCTCTGCCTTGGTGTCAGGCCACAACTTCAGGTAGACTCATTAAAGTATCCTGTGTCAAGAAACACCTTGTTAGGAGGACTCATTGACAGTTGGAGCTCACTGGGGTCTCCACTGGAGAAACAACTTGCTCTGAGTCCACTCAGTCATCAATTTAGAAGCAGGCCAAGGCCTTGACTGGCTCCTAAGGGTGGAGAGAATGAGGAGAAAAAAAAGGAGGATGTAATAGAAAACAGTAGCTTCCTTCTGTCTTCTCTAACTTCTCTTCCCAAGCCCAGAGCCGTCCTCAGGAATACATTAGTAGTATACCCTTGACATCATTGTGGAAAGACTCCTTTGAGTTACCAAAGTAAAGTGCTGTGTGAAGAATTCTTGAGTGATCTCATGGTTGTGTTCCTGCACTAGGAAGATACTGCTTGGGACCTTGTATATTCATGGGGATAGCCATGGAGGTTGAGTAAAATGAGATCTTTACCACACTCTCCAGCACTTCAGAACTCATCAGTAAAATGGGATAGTGCATTGATCTTACCTCCTTGACAAGTTTGTTATAAGGATAAAGTAAAATAATATTTCTCACATTGATTGAAAGTCTCCTAAAATTATTTATGCTGAGTACAAAAAAATTCAGTAAAGACTCCCTTAGTTCCTGAAGAAATTATCATTTTCTTTATCCTACCTATTTGCTTTGGTAGCACAGGAGTCAGATCAGTAGAATAGGAATGGCACCTAGAATTAGTGTCATGGGCAAAGAAACCAGCTGGGAGCCTCTGTCAGAGGAGACAGCATTCTGACTTGTGTTGTGTACTTAACAGCTTCTGCCTTTCCCTGTTCATAAGCAAACCTCCAAAGAAGCTCCTGGAGGGCCTAGTGGAGAATAAATTATTATTGATAATTATAATCAACTACAGTTACAAAATACTCTGAATCAAGCAATCTAAGTGTTTTTTATGCATTATCTCATTTAACCCTCCAACAGCCCTTTGAGCTAATAACCGTATTTATTTTACAAACCATGGTATATACGGAAAATAGGTTTCTCAAGTTCAATTTGCTAATAAATGGTGGATTCAGGAGTTGACTGTGAGCAGTCTTATTCCAGAACCTATTCTGTTAAATTTCATGGTATTTTATATTGTATATGACTCCCCCCTGAGAAATGGAAAATTCATGGTGATTTCACCACTCTAGATAGGGAAAAGTTAATTTCTAAAGAAAGTGCTTTCAGTCATTTTTCAGCCTGATGTTATCCAGGTATGAATGAAGGAGCCTCTAGCTTCTGTGCCTCATTACGATTAATATCAGCCATTTCCCCAAGTGTCAGAGGCCCCAGTTCTATATTGCCTCTTACACTTTCAATCATGTGTTACTCTAATTCTTCTATAGTTCATCTGTTACAACCCCTCTCAAACATTTCAACTGTTTTCTCTGGAAAGTGGTTATGTCACTTAGAAAAATAAATACAAAACAAAATTAGCAACAGCCTCCTCACTGAATGGTCCTTGCTTCTCTCTTCCAAACTGCTACCTTTCTCTCCCCTGAGAACACGGCTCCCTTGCAGCAGATCTCAGGAGGGATGGCTCATCCTTCTCCAACTCATGCATTCAGCCAGAAAATGCTCACCTAGGTCCCATGACTATTTCCAAAAGTGTACTTCCCTTGAAAGAAAAAAAGAATATCTATGCTAACTGTCTCTGTTGAAATCTTTCCTCCCAAATACCATGCAGTTGACATTACCTTTGTCCATGTACACATTTGTTCTCACTTGCCACACTCACTGAACATACTTAACTTCATTATGGCATGTGAAGCACATGACTATGTTCTACTTCTGAAACTTTGCACCCTCCTCCACCCCCCCCCCACACAAAAATATGATCATTCTTAGTTGCACTGCTCTCACTGAAGTTTCCTTTTATCTAAGGTACAACTTCTCAATGCTTTTTCCAGCCTGCTTCTTCCACCCACACATCTCTTTTGGTCAATTTTGCATTCTCTGTGAGTGTTCTCATGCAAAACTCATGAATGCAGTCACCCCCAAAGCACTGCTATCTTCTGAGTCTGAATTCGCTAGCCCCATGGCCTCTTGTGAATTGGAGCAGTCTGCTGTACATCTCCAGGTACTGTTGCATGGAAAACTAGAATGCAACATATTTGAACTGGAATTTAGGATTTCCTCTGTTTCCATCCCTAATTACATGCCCTGTCCCCAACATATGCCTCAAGTCTTACTCTACTTCACCTCCAGGGTCCCATCTCCCCTTCTATTTTTTTACCCAAACCTGTAACCTGGGGCTTTTCTGGTTACTTCTTTTTACTGCCACATCAAGTTCTGCTGACTCTGCTTTCTAAATGCCTGTTTGTCTGACCAATTTTCTCCATCCCCACCATCACTACCTGAGTTCTCACCCTCATCATTTCCTGTGTGAATTGCTATCATGGCTTCTGCTACTGGGGCAAACTTTTTCAAACAGTAATGGGCTCTTTTCCTTCTCTTGCTCAAATCTTGGAACAAATTCCCATTGCCTTTGATTTAAAATCCTCAGTATTGAATACAAAGTCCTGCTGACTTTTCTAGCACTACCTTCTGCCAATTTTCCACAACTGTCAGATGCTCCAGCGAGCGGGCATGTTCTAGCTGCTGTTTCTAGACTAAAAGATTCTCTCATGCACCTCTCTCATTGTATATACTTTTCCTTCTTAATAAAATTTCTATCTCTCACCTTCATTCTTTAAATAATTTATTATTGTTGAAGGCACAGATTATATGCTGTTCTTTCTTGGCAACATTTCTTAACTTCCCCTATCTAGGTTAGGTGTTCCAAAACCAACATTTATCCCTGCTCTGTAATTTTACACTTCCTTCTCTTTTTTCCCCTATAGATTGTGACAAAGGCTCAGTCTTGCACCTTGTTATGTCCACTCTTTAATTTTTTTTAATGTGTATTTTATTTTTGAAAAAAAAGAGAAAGACAGGGCACGAGCTGTGGAGGGGCAGAGAGAGAAGGAGACACAGAATCTGAAGCAGGCTCCAGAGGCTCTGAGCTGTCAGTACAGAGCCTGATGCAGGGCTGAAACTCATGAACCAAACCATGAGATTATGGTCTGAGCTGAAGCCAGTGCTTAACTGACTGAGCCACCCAGGCACCCCAGTATGTTCACTCTTTAATACAGTGCTTAGAATTAGAGAAAGAACTAAAAAGTGCTTGTGGAAGAAATGAAAACAGAAAGCCATCTGGGTCTGCTCTTAATTTTGCCATGTAGCATACTTAAAGGAAGCCAGAGATTGTGTTAAGTGCTGTGAAGGATACACCATGGTTAAAGCAGTATTTCTCCTTTTGAAGAAATTACATTCTAATAAGATATATAGATAAGAACCAGGTAAATTGTAAGGCAGGATGAAAAAAGTCTTATGATATGTAGCATACACATAAAACATATGCCCTGGCTTTCCACTGCTATGTAACAAACTAGCCCAAAACTTAGTGGCTTAAAACAATCAATTTATTCTCACATAATTTTGTTGCGTAGGAGTTCATGCATGGTTCAGCTGGGTGATTCTTCTATTCATTGTGGCATTGACTGATGTTATTTAGTAGTTCTTGGATGGGAGATAGTCAAGTATTGAATATCCCAATGGCTTCACTTATATCTAGCACCTTGTTAGTAATGCCTGGACATCAGTATCTAAATCCAGATATCACCTAAATCAGATCAAGGAGAAGATAAGGCTTTTGGATATACTTTGTCATTTATAGTTCTTCCCAAAGACCTAAGTACTAAAAAGACAAGTTATCTGTCCCTTTGCACCCAATAGGCAATGGTGGGGCAGATATAGGATAACCACAATAGATCGGTTTATAAAGAGAGAGAATGTAAAGGTCATAGCAATTCTGAAATCCAGTTCAGCACGTGCTTCTAATTCCTTAACTATAACCCAGTTCTCCCTAGAAATAACTATCTGTGGTTCTTGACTCTTAGATATTGTTTCTGCCCTTTAAATAATTTTTCTCTATATAAGAAATGATCTGTCTCTGCAGCTAGAAAACTTTCTCATGTTGCTTCCTTCTTATGGAAAGTTGTGGACCCAGAAGACTCTTCATTTTAAATAGCCTCTGTTCTTTTTAGTCCAAATTGAAGGTGCCTTTATTAATATAATCCTCTTAAAAACTTTGTGGGCTTCTGTGATCTTATTTCATATAAGTATATTATTGTCAACTAGCAGAAGTTATACTGACAAATCTCTTTAAGGCAACCTTTTCCTGGCTTGGACTGAGAGACAGTGTTACATAGATGAACACCCTTGACACTCTTAGGAACATTTTTCTCTATTTGAGAGCACCTTTAAGACATACTCTTAAATATTTCTGAAATCTTAGAAAAAAGGCCTATAGACACACCTTTGAGATGGTTCTTTCCTTAAGGTTACTGTTTATTCTTTGGTTCTAGGAAGGCTGGAAATAATAAAGTTCTATTGTAGACCTCAGCAAGTCCTTGATCCTTTACATTTATCTCTAAGTTTTGCTTGAAAACTTTTTTTTTGCAGTTATAATAGCATTTATTTAATGCTAACTGCTTTACTTGCATTAACACATTCAATATTCACAATAACTCACAGATATTCAAGTAATCACTGATAATATTACTTTTACCATTTTACAGGTGAGGAAAATGAAGCTTAAAGTAGTTAAGTAGTATCCTAGTCAGTTCATCGAGTAAGTAGTAGCACTGAGATTTGGACTCTAGTTCATTCTGACACTGAAGCCATGGTCTTAATATCTAAAATGTACTTCATTCCTAATTTCCAAAGGAAAACCACACTCAGTACACTTCAACTTTAGGTACTGAAAAAACTCTTCCTCTTTGGCATTGTTGATCAGCCTGTATAGTTACTCCTCTTCCTTGAGCTTGGGATAAAATACCTGGAACTTGACCTCTCCGTGTAGGGGGCAGGGAGTGTAGAGACATTGGATAATGAGAAGGAAACTTGGCCAGTGATGTTCAAAGTCTGATAAATTAATCAAATTTTTCTATGTGAAACTATTTCAGTTTCAGCATCATTGGTAGAGTTGATATATTCTTTGAAATTTCAAAAGCATAATCGATTTTTAGGGAAAAATAAGTTATATCAGCATTATTTTATCTCTACATTTATTGAAGCCATTAGCAGTACAAGAAATTATCTATGTGAGAGGATTTCATACCTTACTTTAAAATATCCTCCCTTACTCAGTGCCTAGTGCCTGAAATCCTATCATTAGCTTCTCATTCCTTGGTTTTGAGCATTGCCCATATAATGTCAGGCATTCAGATGGTGGAAAATTTTATTTTTCTTCTGGAAATCTGACTTTGAAGATACAGCCTTCATGAATCATCTAATTCAGTATTTGTGATAATAATGGACATTCTAGCCAGTACATATTCCAACACAGAACTGGGTGCAGAGATCAGATAAAAGGCAAGCAGACAAACTGGCACAAAAGAGCTTTCGAAATCCATTTAATGATCAGTTTCTAAACATTTTACAGCTTCAGGTGGTGCCAAGTTGGTCAGAAAGGAAGACAGTCTGAAGACATTGTAGTGGAGATCTCTGTTATTTTAGCTGTGCATATTCCCATGAGTGAGCTCTTTTATCTTTTTCTCCCTCCCTCCCTTCCTTTCTTTCTTTCTTCCTTCCTTTCTTTCTTTCTACTACTGAGCAATTCCTCTGTAAAGCACTCTCTTTTCTTGGTAGTACTCTTGGTACTCCTGATTTTGGCTTGGTACTCCTGATTTCTTGGTACTACTTCCCTGGCTGCTCCTTTTTTCACTTTCCTTTGTCAACTCTTTCTCTATCTGGGGTTCCATGGGCCTCTGCCTCTTTACTCTCACTCTCCATGTGCTTCTTAAATACTGTCCTCAACTTCTGTGTCCTTGAATATTATCTCTAAGGAAGCAACTCCCATTTTTATATTTCTAGGCTGTATTTCTCTTTGGAACTTCAGACCCATATAAATGGCAGCTTTATTCAAGTGTCTACTTGCATTTTTCGAATGTAACATGTTAAAAAAAACACACACACAATGCCTTGATCTTAAACATTGCTTTCCCCCAAAAGCTCTTTCTCTGATATTAACCTTCTCAGTAAATGATACCTCTATTCCCCAAATTTCCCATGCCAGAGATCTTCTCTGAAGCCTCCCTTTCTTATCATCCTATCAACAATGATCAGTACCTGTTGTTATACACATGAAATGTATTTAAAATTCGTCTGCTTAAATCCATCTCCACTGTCTGTCTCCTAATCCTAACATACCATATTTTTCACTAATTACTGACTCCAAACTGGTCTACCCAGTTCAGTGACTGTCTATAATTAGTTCCCTAATACAACCCTTTCCATTAAATTTAAAACAAAATGAAAAGCCAATAAGGTTAGCATGTGGTCTTCTCAGTGTAATTTCTTCATTGAGAACTTTTTATTACATTTCTTTTTATCCATATCTTGTTATGGGCTGCTATGAGAAACCAACTGTCACATTTACATTTTACCTGGAAATCTTTGCAAAATCCACCAGATTATTAGGTTCATAATCTTCATTCCACATTATTGCAGGGGAAAATATTTTCAAATTTTACCACTATATACAAGGATTTCCTTGCATTCTGTCTTCAATAAAATTTTCTTCCTGTCCCTCCATCTTTTGCTAGTGGTCTCCTTGAAGACCTTCGAGCTTCTTTTTGTCACCAATTCCAAACAACATGCCAATGTTGTTGATCTCAGTAACCAAATATATGTGATCACTGTAAAACCTAGTGACTTAAAATAATATCCATTTATTATATCTCACGGTATATGAATCAAAAATTTAGGCAGAATTGATTTGGTGATTCTTACGCTACTTGTGGCATATATTGAGGTCACTCAGAGGGACTTAGCTGGTGAATGGGCAGGTCTAGGAGCATTAACAGCTTCCCTCACATGTCCTGGCACTTATGCAGGGATGACTGGACGCCGTGCTCAGCTGGGATTATTGACTGGAGCACATACACATGGCCTTCTTAGCTTGGCTACCTCAGAGTCATCCTGCTTTTTCGTGGTGTCTACATTCACTTAGAATAAATGTTCCAGGAGACTGAGGTGAAAGCTGCAGGCTCTCTTCCTAGCCTTGAATGTCTCCAAATTTCACTGTCACCACATTACATATGTAAAACAAATCAGTACAAGTATCAAAGATTCAAAAAGAAAGGAATTAGACTTTACCTCTCAAAAGGAGCCATAGAAAAAGATTTACAGCCATATTTAATCTGCTACACCTTAGTAACAACATGGAGTGGGATTGTCTAGTAGCTTCAATGCTTTGTACTACCAGTAACAGAATCTCGATGGTTTTATGGCTATCCATAAATAAATATATATATTTATCACATATCTCTTTTTCTTGTTCTTTTTGATATCTTTTTCCGGAGGGTTTTTTAAAACTCTAGGAGATTAGAAAGGTATCAACATTGCCAGAAGCATAGAAACAATATAATTTCCTATGCTTAAATAAACAGAATATAGAATTACATAATAACATACTTGATTTATTTATCCATTACACTGCTGATGGACATTTAACGTCTAAAACAATTTCTGATAGGAAAGGATTTACTATTGCTATATTATTTGTTTTGTCTCTTTGTATGACCTTTGTATTCTTCATTTTCTTTCTTATTGCCTTTCTTTGTATCTAGGTTTTTTTTTTGTAGTGAAAAATTTTGATTACCTTCTCATTTCCTTTTGAGTATATTCCATTGTTATATTTTGTGGTTATCATAGGGCTAGCATATAACATTCTAAAGCTATGGCAATCTATTTTAAATCTAAACTTAAATAATATACTAACACTCTAACTTCCTACCCCACATTATGTTATGTTATTAATGTCATAATTCCACTTTTATATATTCTGTACCTATTTCATAGGTACACTTATACTTATTTTTATATTTGTCTTTTAAGTTCTACAGAAAAATAAACAGTGGAGTTATAAACTAAAATTACACTAATATTTGTTTTTAATATCTGTCCACATATTTGCCACTCACTAGCTGTGAGTTACTGGCTATCATCCTCTCATTTGAAACCAAATGACTCCCATAAGCATTTTTTGTACGACAGGTTTCACAGTAATAAGCTTCTTTAGCTTTTATCTGTGAATGTTTAAGTTTATCATTCATTAAAAAAAACAGTTTTTATGGATATAGAATTCTCTGTTGATAGTTTTTTTTCTTTCAATACTTTAAATGCATCATTCCACTGCCTTCTGGGCTGCAACATTTCTGCTGAGAGATCCATTGGTAATCTAGTAGAGGCTCTCTTGTATATGGTGAGTCACTTTTCTGTTGCTTTCAAGATTCTCTCTTTGTTTCTCATTTTGACACTTTAATAATCATGGGTCTCAGTGTGGCTTTCTAAGATGATCTTACATAGAGTTGATAGAATGTCTTAGATTTGTAGGTCAATGCCTTTCCTCAAATTTGGTAAGTTTTTGGCCATTATTTCTTCAAATAATCTCTTTGCCCTTTTCTGTATTTCTTCTTCTGCAGTTCCCATAATATATATGTATATATATATACATATAGTCCACTTGATCATGTTACATAAATCTATTTGACCCTGTTTACTTTTCTTTATTCTTTTGTCTCCCCAGAATTGATGATTTCAAGTAACTTGTTCTGTCGGTTCAAATTTTCTGTTGAACCACTCTAGGTGCTTTTTCATTTCAGTTACTTTATTTTCCTGATTCAGAATTTGTTTGGTTCTTTTAAATAATTTATATTTCTTTTTTGATATTCTCATTTTGTTCATATACAATTTCTTGATTTTTCTTAGTGTTGTCTCTGTTTAACTTTAGTTCCTTGAGCACATTAAGAATGTTGTTTTAAAGTCTTTGTCTAGGAAGTCTGATATCTGTCTTTCATAAAGCGTGGTTACTGGAGGTTTATTTTGTCCCTTTGAATGGGTCATTCTTCCTCTTTCTTTGTATGCCTTGTGATCTTTTGTTGAAAATTGATAGACTGGCTTCATGCAGGGGAAGATCTTCACTAATTACCAGGGCTTGTTCTGTGCTTTTGGGTCAGGCTGAATAGAAACCTGTGTTCACAGATATTTTCTCGACATGTGCCTTTCCGGTTTTCTGATTCCTCCATACACAGGGCTGATATTAAATGTCCTCAGAATCTCGCTCCTGCTTCTCTTGTGGCCTTATCAATTCACTTGTATTACTCAGTCTGTGAATGTGCTGTTTCTTTTGCCTCCTGAAGCTTTGCTTAACCTGTTATCTCAAATGTGCCACCTTTAGCTACACTAGTGTTAAGTTGAATGACACAGAAACCAATTCCTCTGGCAGTCTCTAGACAGGTTAGATAGTTGCAAATTATGCACCCCCTATTCTTTCCACTTCACAGAAAGGAATTCAGCACTAGGCTACTGTTTTCCTCAAACCACAGAAATGCCAGATAGGGAATGGACCATGAGTGAGTAAAAATGTCATGAAATTTCTTACTCTTTTAGTGGCTTTTTCTTGATTGGGTATTCATTGTTGCTATAGACCTTTGACTGATTTTCAAAACTCATATAAAGTTATTTTAGCCAGTCTCTAGTTGTTTATTTAATGTTTCTGTGTGGGAACAAGGACTTGGAGCTTCCTATCCATTGTCTTGTTGACATAATTCTCTCTTCATTTTGTTATTATTATTCCTCAATAGCTCTGTTCTTAGGATCATTTTTGCTCCTTGCTTTTTTGTTCTATCCAACACTGCTCATGCTGCTGAGCATAGTCATAATTTGTTTCCTCTGACTACTGTGTAGTCTGTTTAAATGGGCATCCACCACATTTTATTCATGCATTTCTATATTTGTATATCCTGGTTATTTTCAATTACTGAGAACAGACAATGTTGCCATAACGCTCTCTTTTCAGCTAGACTTCAAAAAGAACATTCACAACGGCATTGCTATACATTAGAAATGATCTTGGAGTAATTACATTTATTTCTCCTGAAGATCTGTAGGATGATGGTAAACACTTTGAGATGATTAGATGCTTCTGATTAAAATGAATAGATATGTTATTCCTGTCCTTATTTTGACTTCTACATCATATGATACCAACTTAGTTTTATGAAATGTTTGCTGCAGAAATACAATGTTTTAGCTTTGTTTTAAGGCAAATACCCAACTAGCATGAGTACATCATTTGTGTCCTGGTGATGCCAGTTATGTGCCAGGCACTAGAGGGGTATGAAAATCTCACACTCTATAATGGTTAATTTTATGTGTCAACTTGACTGGGCCATTGGATCCCCAGATATTTAGGCAAACAACATTTTGACTATGGAGTCACTTTTGGTAAAAATTAACATTTGAATTGGGAGACTAATTAAAAGATTGCCCTCCCTCAAGTGGATGGACCTCATCCAATCAATTGAAAATCTGAAGATATAAAAAGGCAGACCCTCCAAAGGATAAGAGGGAACTCCTGCCTGACTACCTAGAGCTTGGACACCAAGTTTTTCCTGCTTTCAGACTTACCTGAAACATCAAGACATGTGTCTTGAGCCTGCTAGCCTTTGGATTGAAACTGTGACATCAGTTTTGTTAATTCTCAGGTCCTCAAAATCAGACTTGAACTATAACTTTGGAGAAGCTTGCCTGGGTCTCTAACTAGCCAACTGCAGATCTTAGGACCTCTCAGCCTCCACAATCATGGGAGGCAATTCTTTATAGTAAATCTCAGATAGACGATGATAAGACAGAGATATATTTCCTATAGTTATCCTATAGCTCTCTAGAAAAGACAAATGATTACTCCTCAGGATCATTTCTAGTGTATATCTTTTAAAATAGAATATAATAATATAATAAATATGATATAACATAACATAATATAATATAGTAATATATACCCTACAAGTTCTCTTTCTCTGGAGAATCTTGACTAATACACACATTCTCAGCCATAGCCCACACTATACCTACCCCCCACCATAAGCTCAGGCACAACTCTATTCTCATCAGGAAAACCCATACAGTGACCTTCCCATCCACCTAGCTCAGCAGAAAGAGCATGAGATGTGAAGTAAGAACATCTATATGTGAAAGAGGCAAATTCCCTCATCCATTTTGAATCTAATAAAGGAAGATAAACTGAAATAATGTCAGAGTGCTCCAAAATGGTACAGTGTGAGGCTGGGCTAACACATATAAAGTGGTTCCATTAAGATTAAGTTAGTAGATAGGAACCTTACTCTAAGGTGACAAACTTAGCAAACTTTATTCCTTTTAAATAACTTTGCTCTTTGTTCTCTGTCTGCTCCTAGTGGGCTGATTTGCTCTCAGTCTGTTCTTACCGAGCCATTCTTTTTCATGGCTAAGTTGGTCAAAGTTTTCATAGCATATTCTGTGCCTAAAGCGTTGGGAAACGCCATCTGACCACAGATCATCAGTTTCGCCTGGTGTTTCTTAGATATCAGATATCCTTGACCATGTGGTCCCTTCAGGTCTGGGGACTCTGGCAGGTGTGTGCCAAGGCTTAGGATTTATGTCAGGATGGAGACTCTGGTGCTGAGGTAATGTCTCTTGCACTTTACACATCTTCCTTGGACATCTTTTCAACTCCTGGGACACTGCAGGCAGTTCAGATAGGCAGTTACTGCCATAGAACCCCATATCTCCTTTTTCTACCTTAATCTTTGTAGATATTTGGCATCACTTTTCTGGTGGTTGTGGGCTTTTACAAATAGACAAGAATTGTACATAATGACACTCTGCTTTTGCTTTCTTTCTTGAAAAAAAAAAAGCTCAGTGATGGAATCACTATGAAAGGGTCTGAATTGGACTGAATAGGCAGGTGGGATGAGGGGGCAAAAATATTAGGATAAAAAATTAATAGTTCAATATATTATCATGGCACATTGATAATAATCATGTAAGCCAAAGTTGTGTAAAGAAAACTGTCTGCCCTTTTGATAGACTTGAGTTCAGATCATATCAGTGCCTCCCACTAGCCTTGCAACCTTGGTAGGTTATATAATCCCTTGAGCCTGAATTTACTTATGTAACATGAGGGTTATGTTATTTACATCCCAAGGTGATTGTGAGGATTTGATGTGACAGCCTGTATAAAGTATCTGACAGTGACAAGCACTCGTTGGTTCCTGTAGCTTTAATAGTTTTTCTTAATGTACTGTCCTGGCATAAGTTAAATGTGAGCAAATCATCAAACCCTTGAGATTTGATTTGGAAGTTTGCAACATGGATAGAGAAAAGTCTAACTTAATAGCCACATAAGGATGGACTTCCTGGTGAGAAGCAGAAGCTCTGTTTCAGAACTCATGATGGTACACAGAGCTGTTACCTGTCAGCAGTATCTGACTTCACACCACTGGGCTGATGATCCCTGGCATAGAACTCAATGTTATTAAAGCTTTCTGGGCTGATTCCAGGAGACATTACTTTTTAAAGCCATTGTATGATTTCTTTTGAATTAGTAGTGATTGCTTTGTCAGAACTTCTGAATTTAGACAGTCCTTCTTCACTGGGGGCCTCTTGGTGTTCCCTTTTGATTGCTACTTCCTGTTCAAATCAGACACTAATGGGAGCTCTTGGAATCCTCTAATAGATCAGATTAACTGAAAGCCAAGGGTGATGCCAGAGAAGATCAGAAAACCACTGTGGCTAAGGCTGTGTCTCCAGCTTATATGATATCATGACTGAGCATGGCCTGAGGGGAGAAGACATGAATTAATGCGTGTTTTGTGTATTACTCAAAGATAAATAAACACATAGAAATGTAATCAGAGCTGTTGATTTAGTGTGATACTGCTTTGCTTAGTGCTTCAGTTGAATGATTAGATTGTAAATGGTGACTCAGAGCTGACTCTTCTAGAGTCCTCTTGCCAGAATAATTAAAAGCTAAGGACAGTAGTGTTTTCTGTGTGATGCCAAATTTTCAGATCCAAGTAAGTACAAGAGAGGCCATGAGAGATAGAAAAAGATCTGCGTCAAAATGGTTTATGAGGTCCAACACATCTGTCTCCTGTCCCCTGGTGTGTCTTTTCTCTTCTGTATCATGCCTATCCGTTCTTCATACCCTCCTTAGGGCTGCCAAAACTGCCAAAAGCCAATGTTGGGGACTGATAATTTCATAGCTATACAGCTCCCATGACCACTACAGCTAAATGAGGCTGGCATCACTGTGAGATGCCAAGCCCTCAGAAGAAAGACAGGTACAAATTGGCGGATACGTCTGTGTGAAATAAAAGTAAGTAGGGGACAGGGTCTGGCAGGGATGGGAGCATTTTGGGGGCACCATTTGGCCCTGCACTATACCAGGAGGAGTATAGAGTGAATAAAGGCAGATAGAGGAAAAGTCCCTGCATATAGGGAGAGCAACAGCTCTTGAGGGAGATAAGATGGGCACAGTGGTAACCTGAAGACTAGTGTGGGACCCTGAAAATACTGCGGTCAGGGTTAGATTTATTAAAATCTCTTCTGAGATAAGAACATGGTGCCTGCATCTCTTTGCAAATCACCAGCCCCTATCTGAGGCTAAAGTCTCTTTAAAGATTTCGGTGTTTAATAGAAACCCAAGTAGGGGCGCCTGGGGGGTTCAGTCAGTTAAGCATCCAACTTCACCTTGGGTCATGATCTCGTGGTTTGTGAGTTCAAGCCCCACATCAGTCTCTGTGCTGACAACTCAGAGCCTGGAGCCTTCTTCAGAATCTGTGACTGCCCCTCTCCCACTCACATTCTGTCTCTCAAAAAAAATGTTAAAAATTTTTTTTAAAGAAACCCAGGTATATTCCAAACAGATGGTTTTTATTTTATCATGCAGCTCTGTGAAGCTCTATCTGTATAGCTATGGGAATATACATAAATACATCTTTATGAGGGAAAGGGTTATGGCCTGTTTCCAGCCAGATCTCTGCTCTAAGCTTTGGCAACCCATTGAGGGGTGCAGAGTCTTTTCCGTCTGTTCCTAGCCTCTGTTATCCCTGATCATGGATCCTCAGAAGCATGGTCCTCATCTTCTTAGCACAGACTCTGTCACCTGCAGGCTTCTGAGAAAGAGAATAAGCAGCAGGTATTAGTTAAAAACCAGCAGAGGTGGAGTGTAGATACTTAATATTTGTTGCTCTAGTTTTTTCAACTGCAAAGAGGGCTTAGGGCTGGTATTGATATTTTGTGGTCAGATCATGTCATCTACTACACTCAAGTATTGTACTGTGTCCTTAGAGGCTAAATGTTCAAGGGGAATGGGACATAATAATCTTTGGAAAGATACATTTTAGGTTTAAACTTCAGTTTAATAGGTGATGGAGATGTAGGTGTTTCATTTGTGATCACAAAATCACTTGCTATGCCTCACTCCAGCTCAATGGTATCTTCTGGAAAGGAGCTTTTACCCTTGTCTGGTGCCATGATTTTTGTGGGTGCTGCCAGGGGACACCTTTCTATCTCTTGGCTTTGGTATCCAGTGAGGTTCACACTCACAGGTCTCACAAGACTGTATCTTACAGGAAAAGAGTTCTTAAATGGCTATCACACCTAGGGCACAGCAAAAGGCAACAGACCCAGGAGCTCTGTCTTCTGTGAGAGAGTCCTATTAGCTTATCATTATAGCTGTAGGCTGAGGGACAGGCATCTAATTAAACACCTTTTCTGAGACCTCCAAGAGTGGGCACTAATTTTGCATACTCCCTCTGTCATGCCCCAGAGTGCCAACTTCTTGGCAGAGAGCCCTTGGTTTTTATAACTGGTACACCAGTTTTATGGCTGTTGCCTAGGGAATATACATTGATCACCTGGCTCTTGCAGCCAGGGTTCTTGTTTTCAGGGTCCTCTGGGACTGTAACAATCAAGAGAGACAGTTCTTAGTAGGATAGCAGCCCCAGGATATTGCAGAGACAGTAGATTGAAACCTATGCCTAGCCTTTCTGTGAAAGAGGCCTACAACTCAATAACAAAGCAACAATAATAAGCAATCCGATTATAAAATGAGCACAAGATATAAATAGACATTTTTCCAAAGAAGATATACAGATGGCTCATGTGAAAAGATGTTCAACATCAATAATCATCAGGGAAAAACAAATCAAACCACAATGAGATACATCATACCTGTTAGAATGGCTATTATCAAAAAGATAAGAAGTAACAAATGTGGCAAGGATGTGGAGAAAGAGGAATGCTCTGCACTGTTGGTGGGAATGTAAATTGTTCTTGCAACCATTATGGAAAACAGTATGGAGATTCCTCTAAAAATTAAAAATAGAACTACCATATGATCCAACAATTCCATATCTGGGAATATATCCAAAGGAAATGAAAACACTAACTCAAGAAGATATCTACAACTCCGTGTTCATAGCAGCATTATTTATAATTAGCCAGGATATAGAAATATTCTAAGTTTCCATCAACATATGAATGGATAAAGAAAATATAATATATATGAAATATATATGTATATATATGAAATCTTGCCATTTGTGGCAACATGAATGAAATTTGAGGGCATTATGCTAAGTGAAATAAATCAGAGAAAGACAAATACCACATAATCTCACTTATATATGAAATCTTAAAAAAAAAAAAAAGCTCATAGATATAAAGAACAGATTGCTGGTTGCCAGAGGTGAGGGTAGGAAATGGGTCAAATTTGTAAGAGGAGTGGAAAGGTATAAACTTCCATTTATAAAATACATAGTCATAGAGATGTAATGTACATCTTTCTAGCTATAGTAAATAATACTACATTGCATATTTAAAAATTGTTGAGTAGATTTCTAAAGTTCTCATCATAAGAAACAAAATCTGTAACTATTTAAGGTGATGGATGTTAACTAGGCTTAAGTAGTAATTATTGCATAATATATACAAATATCAAATCATTATGTTTTACACTAATGTAATGTATGAAAATTGTACCTTAATAAAAATAAGAGAAATTTATTTTCATAAATTTTGCCCACTTTTTAATTGGGTTAGTTGCCTTTCTATTAAGTTGTAATTCTGAATATTAACTCCTTATCATATATATGATACGAAAATATTTCTCCATCTGTGGGGTGTTGTTTCACTTCTCTGATAGTATGTCAAAGCACAAAAGCTTTTGATTTTTATGAAATTCAGTGCACCTATTTTTTACTGCTATGTTTTTGGTGTCATATCTAAAAAACAATTTCCTAATCCAAGAGCACAGAAATTGATATCTATATCTGCCAAAAATTTGATAAATTTGCTCTCTTACATTTAGGTCTTTGATCAATTTTGAGTAGATTTTTTCAAAATTATTTATTTGAATTCAAATTAGTTAACATACAGTGTAGTATTTGTTTCAGGAGTAGAATCTAGTGATTTATCACTTACATATAACACCCATTGCTCATCCCAATAAGTGCCCTCCTTAATCCTTATCACCCATTTAGCCTATCTCCCCACCTCCCCTCCAGTAACCATCAGTTTGTTCTCTGTATATAAAAGTCTCTTATGGTTTGCCTTCCTCTCTATTTTTATCATTTTTCCATAGATTAATTTCTATATATAGTGCAAGATGAGGAAAAGTCCAACTTCAGTCTTCTGCTCTTGGATATGCAGTTGTCTCAACATTATATGTTAATAACACTATTCTTTTCTCCCATTGAATTGCCTTGGCAGGCTACATAACAGCCAGTTGACTATAAATGTAAGGGCTTATTTCTTGTCTCTAAATTGTCTTCCATTAATATGTATGTGTATCCTTATGCCAGTACTGCACAGTTCTTATACTCTATCTTTTTTTTAGAGTTTTATTTATTTTGAGAGAGAGACAGAGACAGAGACAGAAAAATGAGGGGAGGGACAGAGGAACAGAATCCCAAGCAGGTTCAATTCTCAGGATGGAGCCTAATGCAGGAGTTGATTCCATGACCCTGGGATCATGACCTGAGCAGAAATCAAGAGGTAGATGCTTAACCAACTGAGCCACCCAAAAGCCTCTGATTATTCTTTTGAGAAAAGTTTTGAAATTAAGAAGTACAAATGAATCTTCTAACTTTGTTCTGTTCCAAGATTCTTTTGGCCTTTCCAGATCCTTCACAATTCCATAAAAATGTGGGGGGATAAATCTTTCAATTTCAACACAGTAGACTGCTGGAATATGATGAGGGTTGCATTGAATCTCTAGATCATTTGGGGGAGACTTGTCATATTAAAATATTAAGTATTTCAATTCATGAATGTGGATGTATTTCATAATGTAGGTCTTTAACTCTTTGAAATATCTTTTTAAAAAATTTTCAGAGTATAAGTCTTGTTCCTCTCTTTTATATTTATTCCTGAAAATAGTTGGGGAGAGAGAGGGAGGCAAACCACGAGAGACTCTTGAATGCTGAGAACAAACTGAGGGCTGATGGGGGTGAGGGAGAGGAGAAGAAGGGTGATGGACATGGAGAAGGGCACTTGTTGGGATGAGCACTGGGTGTTATATGGAAACCAACTTGACAATAAACTACTTAAGAAAAAAAATTAATGAAACTGATTTTTTAAAAATATCTTTCTAGGATTGTACATTGTCACAGTATATAAATTCTGTTGACTTTTTGTACATTGGGATTGTATCCTGCAATTTTGCTGAACTCATTAGTTGGATACTTTTTCCTGGCAATATTTCTTTTTATAATGTTTATTTAAAAAAATTTTAATGTTTTATTTAGTTTTGAGAGAGAGAGAGAGAGACAGCATGAACGGAGGAGGACAGAGAGAGAGGGAGACAGAGGATCAGAGGTGGACTCTGCACTGAGCAGAGACCCCAACATAGAGCTCAAACTCATGAACCTTGAGATTATGATCTGAACCAAAGTCAGACGCTTAACCAATGGAGCCACCCAAATCTCCCTCCTGGGGATAGTTCTAAGATTTCTTGTGTATAAGATCATGTGATCTGTAAATAGAAAGAGTTTTACTTCTTCCTTACTATATTAGATGAATTTTACTTCTTTTTTTGTTGTCTAATTGCCCTAGCTAGAAAGTCCAGTACAATGATTGATTAAAGGTCATGAGAGTGGACATTCTTGTCTTGTCCTGATTTTAGGATGAAAGTTTTCCTTCTTTCACTTTTAATATGATATTAGCCATATGTGCCCTATATTAACTCATGATAGTTCCTTCTATGCCTAACTCTAATAATATATTCTTAGTGGTTTCATCATGAGAGAATGTGGGGAAACTTGTGTTTTGCCAAATTTTCCCCCTGCATCTATTAAGATGATGTTGCAGTTTTTGTCTTTTATTATATAAATGTAGTGTATTAGATTGATTGATTTTTGTCTGTTGAAACAACTTTGCATCCCTGGAATAATATCCACTTGGTCATGGTGTACTATATTTTTAATATACTACTGGATTTGGCTGTCTAGAATTATAATGAGAATTTTTATTTCATATGACATCACTTTTGGTGATGTCATCACCTCTCTTATTCTTGATTTTAGTAATGTGAAGGCTCTATTCTTGATCAATCTAGTTAAATTTTTTCAGTTTTGTTAATATTTTCAAAGAAACAACCTTTAGTTTTATTTTCTGTATTGTTTTCAATTTTCTACTTCATTTATTTCCATTCTAATCTTTATTATTTCATTTCTGCTTACTTTGGATTTAGTTTGCTCTTAATTTCTGGTTTCTTAAGGTGTAAGGTGAGGTAGTTTATCTGAGGTATTTCTTTTAAAGTATACATACAGGTGTTTACAGCTATAAACCTACCTCCAATCACTTTTATCTGTGCCTCAGAAGTTTTAGCACATTATACTTTTGTTTTCATTCACCTCAAACTATTTTATGATATCCCTTGTGATTTATAATTTGACCCATTATTTAAGAATATGTTGTTTATATTTTTATATATTTGTGAATTTTCTAGATATTCTTCTGTTATTGATTAGTAATTTTATTCCAGGTTTTTTTTTTTTTTTTTTTTTTTGGAAAACATACTTTGCGGTTTTTCAAAACTTTTAACTTTATGTTTTTTAAAAAATTTAATGTTTGCTTTTGAGAGAGAGAGAGAGACAGAATGTGAGCAGGGGAGGGGCAGAAAGAGAGGGAGACAGAATCTGAAGCAGCTCCAGGCTCTGAGCTGTCAGCACAGTGACCGACGTGGAGCTTGAACCCACAAACTATGAGATCATGACCTGAACCAAAGTCAGACACTTAACCAACTGAGTCACCAGGCACCCAAAACTTTTTAACTTTATTAAGGCTTGTTATATAGCCTAACATATTGTATATATTAAACAATGTTCCATATGGATTTAAAATGTGTATTCTTCTGTTATTGAGTGGAGTGTTCTATATCTAGATGTCTGTTAAGCGTATCTGGTACACAGTGTTGTTAAAAACTACTATTTCCTTTATAATATGCAGTCTAGGTTTTCTGTTTATTTTTGAAGGTGGGCTGTTAAAGTTTCTGATCATCTTCCTGAATTACTTTTTCTTTCTAAAATTCTGAAAGATTTTTATTTCTTTCCTTCATTAACTTCTTGTTAGATACATGTAGTTTGTAATTGTAATAATTTTTAGTAGATTGAGAACTTAGTCATTGTAAATTACTCTTTTTCTCTAGAAATGATTTTTGTCTTAAAGTTTATTTTGCCTGATATTCATATAATCACTCCAGCTCTCTTTTGGTTGCTATTTGCATGGTATATCTTTTTTTATCCTTTTACTTTTTAGCTATTTGTGTCTTTTTATCTAAAATGTCTCTCTTGTAATAAGATAATCAGTTTTCAAGATAAGTAACACACAATTGTATAGTAATTTGAGGTTTGGTTTGACATTACTCAATGCTCACCATGATAATATATAGTCACAATATTACTGACTATATTCCCTATGTTATATTTTTCATCTCTATGACTTATTTATTTTATAACTGAAAGTTATTCTTCTTAATGGTCTTTATTTATCCTACTCATTCTCCCGCACACCTCCCTTCTGGCAATCACTGGATTGTTCTCTATATTTAGGAGTTTCTCTTAAAAAAATTCATCTGCCAGTCACTGCATTTTGCTTGGAGTGTCTAATTTATTTACATTTAATGCACTTACTTAGGAGGTAAGATTTATGCATGTCATTTTGTTATTAGTTTTCTATATGTCTTACAATTTTTAAACTATTTTGTTTCTTTATTATTATTTACATTAAATAGATCTTTTCAAATGGACTCTTTAAATGTCTTTTATTTCTTCCTCTTTATTTCTTCTATTATTTTTACAAGTTTCTTTTGAGTTAATTTCTTAGTGGATATTCTATGGATTACAGTTAACATTATAACTAATTACAATAGGCTTGGATTAAAAACAACTTATTATCAGTAGTATACAAAATTTTGCTTTCAAAAAGGTCTGTTCATTCTCCTCATTCATGCTACTATTGTCATACAAATTACATCTTTATATGTTGTATGCACTATAACTCTTATTTCTCTTTACTTTGTATTGTTCTTTCTTTCTTTATGTGGATTCTAATTATTGTATATTGTTTTTTATTAAAAAATTTTAATGTTTATTTATTTTTGAGAGAAAGACAAAGAATGGGCAGGGAAGGGGCAGAAACAGAGGAAGACACAGAATCTGAAGCAGGCTTCAGGCTCAGAGCTGTCAACACATAGGCTGATACAAATCTCAAACTCATGAACCATGAGATCATGACATGAGCTGAAGTCAGACACTTAAGCAACTGAGCCACCCAGGCTTTCCTATTGTCTTTTTATTTAAACATGAAGTACTCTCCTTAATATTTCTCATAAAGCAGGTTTGTTACCAAAAAATTCTCTCAGTTTTTACCTGGAGACAACTTTTTTCTTGAAGGATAGTTTCACTGACTTTTTTATTTTTCTTTTTCTAAAATTAGATAATCTCAACTGACCCATCTTCACATTTGGTTAGTTTTTATACTGCCTGCTTACATCTGTGTTCAGCCATTCCAGTGAATTTTTTGTCGTTTTGCTGTTTACCTCTAGAATTTCCATTTTTAAAAAATTGTTTTATTATCTAATTAATTTTTTATATTTGGTAAGACATTGTCCTCAAATGTTCTTTTAAGTTTTTTAGACACCTTTTCCTTTGGTTCTGTAAGCATTTAAAATAGCTGATTATAAATCTTTATATATTAAGTCAATCATTTATATTTCCTCAGGAATAGCTTCAATTGACTGATTCTTCTTTTCCTGTGTAAGGACCACATGTTTTCGTTTCTTTGTATGTCGCATATTTTTTGTGGTGATCTTAAAAACTGGTACATATTAAATAATGTGTTGCAACTCTGGAGAGATCAAATTGTACACCCTCTCCAGAGTCTCTTTGCGCTGGTATTTTGTTGTTGTTCTGGCTGTTTATTTGTTTAGGGGCTTTTTCAAATGAGTTCTTTAAAATATTTATTTCTTGTAGTATCTGGCCACCTCATTTAGCTGAGTGGTCAGCTAATAATTTGGAGGACAGAAGTTTCCTTAAATACAGGAAACAAATCTTTTAGTCTTCACAAAGATACTCTATGTGCTTGTCAGTATTTCGTCAGGCAGTTGATGACTGCATTAGCCTTCACTTCTTGCTTGTTCAGAACCTTAATATCAGGTAGATATAAGCACGTAGGGTCTTCTCCTGACTTCTGAACATGCACACATGCTGGAATGAACATTGTCCTGCATATGCCTGTAGCCTTCCACTTTCTCAGAAATATGCCAAAGCTTTTCTATGGTACTGTCAACATATAAATCCCCAGCCTTTTCTTTCAAGTATTTTGTTAGTCTATTCCTATTTCTTTGTGTATCTTGTAATTTTTTGAAAACTCTACATTTTATATCATACAATATGGCAACTTTGGAAATCAGACTTCTCCCTAGGGTTTGTTTTTGCTCTCTGTTATTGTTGCTTTTTGTTTTTTTTAGTGACTTTTCTGGATGAATTCTGTAAATGCTACATTTATTGCCTTGTGTGGCCACTAAGTATGCTTGGTTAGCTTAGCAGCCAACTAATTATTAAATGTAGACTTCCTTAAATGCTTGAACCAACATACCTTCCATTCTTTGCCTAGACATTGTGTATGTGTGTTTGGGCATGTCTTCATTACTTTGGAAATGCAAAATTCTAACTTAGTCTTCACTTCCTGCTTGTACAAGGGCTCAAAGTAAGCAAGAGGTAAGATATCAGGACTCTCTCCAGTTTTCTGGTTTATGCACACAGGTGCATGGACTTCTAGATTTTCAGGTATACGTTGGAGCCTTTCAAAGCCTCCTAGGGATATCTTGCTCCCAGATCATCCTTATAAGATTTTTTGGGGGGGAGAGGGGCAGTTTTGTTTTCCCCAAATTGATTATTGCCTCAGGAAGATGTGACCTTAAATAATTGTTACTAATTGTTTTTAACAAATGCTCCAAGGATAGGAATTTTTCCTCTGAGAAAGTGCTCAGGTCAAACTGTGAATGAGACTTTTCTAAGGCACAGCTAGATATTGACAATTTTCAAGGTGCAGATTTTCCAGGAGTTGCAAACCCAAAGGCTAGTAGACTGCTGTGTTTCACAACTACCATGGATACAAGGAGGTTGATATTCAATGCTACCACAGAACGGGGTAGAGCAGGATGGAAATAAGGTATTTTAAAATGCCACAAAGCTGGCTATTCTTATATGTATTCAGATGTATTTCTTGAATAAATACTCCTCAGATGGTTTCAGGCTTTCAGTTACTTTCCAGAGTTGTAATAAAACTTGTCAATATTCTTGTCAATATTCCTGTTGCTTTTATATAGAGAGATTATTTTTTAATAGTTTATTGTTAGTTGGTTTCCATATAGCACCCAGTACTCATCCCAACAAGTGTCCTCCTCCATGCCCGTCACCCCCATTCCCCTCTCCTCACCCCCATCAGCCCTCAGTTTGTTCTCAGCATTCAAGAGTTTCTCATGGTTTGCCTCTCCCCCTCTCCCCAACTATTTTTCCCCTTCTTCTCCCCCATAACTTTACTCCTGTAAAGTTCCTCCTATGCACCTATACGTGCAAACACATGGTATCTGTCCTTCTCTGCCTGACTTATTTCGCTCAGCATAACACCCTCAAGTTCTATCCACGTTGCTACAAATGGCCAGATTTCATTCTTTCTCATTGCCATGTAGTATTCCATTGTATAGATGAACCACATCTTCTTGATCCATTCGTCAGTTGATGGACACTTAGGCTCTTTCCATGTTTTGGCTATTGTTGAGAGTGCTGCAGTGAACATTGGGGTCCATGTACCCCTAGGCATCAGCACTCCTGTGTCCCTTGGGTAAATTCCTAGCAGTGCTATTGCTGGGTCATAGGGGAGTTCTATTGTTAATTTTTTGAGGAACCTCCACACTGTTTTCCAGAGGGGCTGCACCAGTTTACATTCCCACCAACAGTGTAGGAGGCTGCCCATTTCTCCACATCCTCGCCAGCATCCAGAGTCTCCTGATTTGTTCATTTTAGCCACTCTGACTGGTGTGAGATGGTATCTCAGTGTGGTTTTGATTTGTATTTCCCTGATGAGAAGGGATGCTAAGCATCATTTCATGTGTCTGTTGGCCATCAGGATGTCCTCTTTGGAGAAGTGTCTGTTTATGTCTTCTGCCCATTTCTTCACTGGATTGTTTGTTCTTTGGGTGTGGAGTTTGTTGAGTTCCTTATAGATTTTGGATACTAGCCCTTTATCTGTTATGTCATTTGCAACTATCTTTTCCCATTCCATCAGTTGCCTATTAGTTTTATGGATTGTTTCCTTTGTGGTGCAGAAGCTTTTTATCTTGATGAGGTCCCAATAGTTCATTTTTGCTCTTGATTCCCTTGCCTTTGGGGATGTGTCAAGTAAGAAATTGCTGTGGTTGGGGTCAATGAGGTTATTTCCTGCTTTCTCCTGTAGGGTTTTGATGGTTTCCTGTCTCACATTCAGGTCCTTGATCCATTTTGAGTTTATTTTTGTGTATGGTGTGAGAAAGTGGTCTAGTTTCATTCTTCTGCATGTTGCTGTCCAGTTCTCCCAGCACCATCTGTTAAAGAGGCTGTCTTTTTTCTCTGGGATACTCTTTCCCGCTTTGCCAAAGATAAGTTGGCCATACATTTGTGGATCCAATTCTGAGTTCTCTCTTCTATTCCACTGGTCTATGTGTCTGTTTTTGTGCCAGTACCATACTGTCTTGATGATTAGAGCTTTGAAGTAGAGGCTGAAGTCTGGGATTGTGATGCCTCCTGTTTTGGTTTTCTTTAATTTCTTTGCATTTAATTTTTTTATTTAATTATTTTATTGTAGTAAAATATAAACAATAAAATATTTAACGTTTTAGCCCCTTATTAGTATATAATTCAGTGGCACCAAATGCATTCATAATGTTATATTATCATCACCAGTAACTATACCTTCAATTTTTTCATCATCCCCAACCTAAAATGTACTCATTAAACAGTAACTTTTCATCCCACCTTCTCAACAGCACTGCTTAACTTCTATGCTACATTTTGTCTCTATGAATTTATCTATTCTAGGTAACTGATATAAGTGAAGTCACAATATTATTTCCCCTGTGTCTGGCCTATTTTGCTTTACATAATTTTTTCAAGGTCCATATGTGTTGTAGCATTTGTCAAAGTTTCAGTTATGTTTTAGCGCTGAATGATATCCCATTGTATGCATATACTGTATTTTGTTTACTCATTAACCCATTGACAGATACTTTTGTAGTATCTCATAGTAGTTTCGATTTGCACTTAATGAATAATCCTGCTGAGTATCTTTCATGTGCTTATTGTCAATTTGCATATCTTCTTTGAGGAAATGTTTGTTCAAATCCTTTGCATATTATATTTATTTTATTTTTTATTTTCTAAACTTTTAAAAATGTTTATTTACTATTTCTGAGACAGAGAGCGAAAGAGTGCACAGGGGTGTGGGGTGGGAGCAGCAGAGCAAGAGGAGAGAGAGAATCCCAAGCAGGCTCTGTGTTGTGCCAATAGAGCAGAGTCCAACGTGGGGCTGGAACCCATGAACGATGAGATCAAGACCTTAACTTTAATTAAGAGTTGGACGCTTCCAACTGAGCCACCCAGGCATCCCCAAATCCATTGGATATTTCAAACATTTGGGTTGTTTTTGTTTTGTTTTGTTTTGTTTTATGTTCAGAAGTGCCATATATATTTTGGATATTAATCCATTCTCATATACATGATTAGCAAATGATCTCCATTTTGAAGGTTATCTGTTTCCTTTCTTGATAGTATCATTTGACACAAAACTGTTTTAATTTTGATAATGTCTAATTTATCTATATTTTATTTTGTTTCCTGAGCTTTTGTTGTCAAATCCATAAAGTTACTGTCAAATGTAATATTATAAAAATTATCCCTAAAGTTTTTTTCTAAGGGTTTTATTATAGTAGTAGCCCTTAAGTTTGGGCCTTTCATCTATTTTGAGTTAATTTCTCTATATGGTATAGGAAAACAGATAACTTTTTATTATGTATGCATATATACAATTTTCCCAGCACTGTTTGTTCAAAAGACTGTCCTTTCCCTATTGGCTAGTCTTGGAACCTTTGTTGAAAATCAATGAATCATGCATATGAGGATTTATTTTGGAGTCTCTATTCTATTCCATTGATATATGTCTGTTTTAAGGCTAGTATCATACTGTTTTAACTACTAAACCTTTCTATCTTTAAATACTGTAAGTTTTGAAGTTGGGAGGTACAAGTTCAATTTTATTCTTCTTTTGAAAAATAGTTTTGAGTATCAGGTTCCCTTGTAATTCATATGAACTTGAGGACTGACTTTTTCATTTTTCTAAAAAGGCCATTGGAATTTTGATAAGGGTTGTGATGAATGTGTAGATCACTTTGGGTAGTAGTGACAATATTAAGTCTTCCTGTCCATGAACACTAGATGCCTTTCTATTTACTTGTGTCTTTTTACATTTCTGTTAGCAATGCTTTGTTTGCAGTGTACCAGTCTTTTACCTCCTTAGTTAGATTTATTCTAAGTATTCAATTATTTTAAATGTTATTACAAATGAAGTTGATTTTGTTTCCTTTTTGGACTATCCAGTACTGATGTAGATAAACATAACTTATTTTTATGTGTTGATCTTCTACCCTGCAATTTTACTGAAATTGTTTTTAGCCCTAATAGCTTCCTATGGATTCTTGGAATGTTCTATTGTATGGTAAAATGTTATCTGTGAATAGAGATAGATTTTCTTCCTTTGCAATTTGGTTTCCTTTTATTTCTTTTATTGTATACTAGGTCTGGCTAGATCTTCAGTACAATATTAAAACACAGCAGTGAAAGTGACCGTTTCTGTATTGCTTTTAATCTTAGAGGAAAAGTTTTAATCTTTCACCATTGAGTATGATATTATTTGTGTTTTTAAAAAAATATTATTTACTGTGTTGAAGAATTTTACCTCTATTCACAATTTTCTTAGAGTTTTTGTTATGACAGTATGTAGAGTACTATCGAATACCTTTTTTTGCATCAGTTGAAGTGATCATGTATTTTCCCCTCTGTTCTATTAATGAAATACATTACATGGGTTGATTTTCTTATGCTGAACCATCTTGCATTCTGGGATAAAGCCCACTTTGTTATAGTAAAAATTATTTTAGCATATTTGCTACTGAATTCAAGTGCTAATATTTAGTTGGATATATTTGCATCTATATTCATAAGGTTTATTGATCTACAATTTTCTTTTTATCTGGTTTTGGTATCAGGGTAATGCTATGCTCATAGAATAAATTACCAAGTATTTCCTCCTATTTTACTTTTTAGATGAGTTTCAGAAGAGTTGCTGTTAGTTCTTTAAATATTTCATAGAATTCTTCTAGTCTAGAAATTTTCATTTTTGGAAGGTTGTTGATTATTCAATCTCTTTGTTAGTTATAGGTCTGTTCAGATTTTGTATGATTCAGTCTTGATATCTTGCATGTTTCTAGGACTTTGAAGATTTCATGTAGATCCTCTGTTTGTTGCTGTTCAAGTGTTCATAGCACTCTTTTATAATCCTCCTGTAAAATTTATGTAAAATTGACTATAATGTTTTGGCATTCATTACTTAACTTTTCTCTTTATTTTCTTAAGCAAGCAAGCAAAAGATTTGTCAGTTTTGTTGATATTTACAAAAAATCAAATCTTGTTGGTTTTCTCTATTGTGTTTTTATTCTCTATTTTATTTATCACTGCTCTAATGTTTATTTCCTTCTTCTAGATTTGAGTTTAGTTTGCTCTTCTTTTTCTAGTTACTTAAAATATAAATTTAGGTTTTGATTTTTGACCTCTCTTCTTTTTTAGTGTAAACATTTGTAGCTACAATCTCCTTCTTATATTGTTTTTGCTGCACTCCTTAACTTTTGGTGTGATGAGTTTTCATTTTCAACAATGTCAAGATATTATCTAATTTCTTTTGTAGTTTCTTATTTAACTTAATATTTGGGTGTGTGTTATTTAATTTTCACATATCTGTGAATCTTTCAGCTTGTATCTTGACCTCATTATGGCCAGAGAAGATGCATCTTATGGTATCTACATTTGTAAATGCATTAAAACTTGTTTTGTTGCCTTATCATATGGTCTATCTTGAAAATTTTCCCATACTGCACTTGAGAAGGATGTGCAGTATGCTGTTTGTGAATAGAATGTTTCATTCTAAACATGTGCAAATCCAATAAACTCAACAAACTCCAATTAGGATAGATTGGACCAAACAAGTCTGTTTGGTCTTGTTTGTGTATTGTGTTATCAAGTTCTTTATTTCCCTATCTATTTTTTGTCTAGTTATTCTATCCATCATTGGAAGTGAGATATTTAAATATCCAACAATTGTTGTAGAATTGTCTATTACTCCCTTCAATTTTTTCAGTGTCCACTTCATATATTTTGAGAGTGTTATTAGGTGTATAGTTATTCATAATTTTTATATCTTCTTGCTATAGTGAACTTTTTGTAATATATAATGTCCTTTATTGTAATTTTGTTGATTTAATGCCTATTTTGTCTGATACTGGAGTAAGCATCCAGCCTTTATATTTACTATTTGCCCAAAATATTTTTTTCCCTCCCTTTCACTTTCAACCTACTTGTGCGGATATGATTTGAGTCCCTTGTTGAAGAGTACACGGAATTCTTTAAAAAAGTCTTCTCATTTCTGTCTTTTGATTAGAGATTTAATCAATTTACATTTAAAGTAACTACTGGTAAGAAAGAGAATAGTCGTTTTGCTATTTGTTTTCTATATGCCTTACAGATTTTGGTCCCTTATTTCTTCCATTATATTCTCTTGTGTTCAGATGCTTTTTTTGTAGTGAAGCATTTTGGCATTTCCCCCATTTCCTTTTTATATATTCTATATGTACTTTTTGTGATTACTATGGATACAACAATGTAACTTGAGTTACCAACTTAATTTCATTGTCATACAAATCTCTATTCTTTTACAGCTCAATTTCCCTTCTTTCAGTTACTAGTGTCAAAAATTACATCTTTATAAATTCTGTGATCAGCAACATTGATTGATGATTATTTTTACACATTTGTCTTTGAAATCACATTTAAAATAAAAAATGGAATTACAAGCCAAAATTACAATAATGCTAGCTTTCATAATTTCCCAACTATATTTACCTTTGTCAGAGATCTTCATTCCTTTATATAGTTTCATGTTGATGTCTCATGTCCTTTAATTTTCACCTGAAGGAATCCCTTTAACATTTCTTGCATGGCAGATCCAATGGTAATAAATTATCTCAGCTTTTGTTTATCTGATATTTTAATTTTACCCTCATTTTTGAATAATAGTTTTACTGAATATAAAACTCTCAACTGACAGTGTTTTGGTTTTCTTCAGCACTTTGAATAAATCAACCCACTACTTTCTGTTTCCAAGGTTTCTGATGAGAAATCAACTGATAATTTTATTGAGAATTATTTGTAGATGACAAGTCATTTTTATCTTACTGGTTTCAAGATTCTCATTGTCTTTGTCTTTTGACAGCTTGATTGTAATTTGTCTCAGTGTGAGTCTGTTTAAATCTATCCTAATTGGAGTTTGTTGAGTTTATTGAATTTGCACATTCATATATTGTATCAAGCTTAGAACATTTAATATTGTTATTTCTTCAAATAGTTTTTCTGCTCCTTTCTCTCTCTTCTTTTAGGACTCCAAGAATGCCTATGTTCATATTCTTAATGATGTTTCACAGGTCCCTTAAGTTTTGTTTACTTCTCTTCCTTATTTTTTCTTAATGTTCCTCAGACACAGAGATGTTAACTTTTTATCTTAAAGTTTACTGATTCTTTCTTCTGACAGCTCACATTTTCTTTTGAATTTCTCTAATGATTTTTAATTTCAATATTATACTTTGCAGCTCCAGAATTTTATGATTTGTATCTCTTTATTGATATTCTTATTTTGTTCATACATCATTTACTTTTCTTTGGCTATGTCTTCCTTCTCTTTAAACAACTTTCAAACAGATATTTTCTAATCTTTGTCCAGTTGCTTTAGTGTTAAATTTTCCCTGGAAGGCTTCTGTCCATTCATTTTGTTCTTTTAAATGGGCCATACTTTCCTGTTTCTTCATATACCTTGTATGTTTTTGTTGCTTTTGAAAACTGTACATTTGAAACTTTATGGTAACTCTGGAAGTCAGATTATCCCCCCCTTCCCAAAGTTTGATTTTTTTAAATGTTGGAGAGTGTCTCTTTGTCAGAGATCAGCCTGTAGTGAAAGTTTAATGTCTTCTCAGGTCCTTTCTAAGTTTGTTGTTTTCCTTGTGATGGATTTCTAAATTTCTGCTTAGATATAGTTATTTTTAAATGTTTTAATACTTACATATCTGTTTCTCCAAATGGGAAAAAGGCAAAGAAAGTACACAGCAAGTACAAACGATTTTATTACTTTAAAAAAAATGGAATCCCCTTGTCATGGAGTAAATCTCGGGATGACTGAGCCTGGATGCATTGGTCACCCCCTTCTCATTCCCTGTATCTAGTAAGAGGAATATGAAATTCTTCAGAAAATACTCAGCTGTTCACAGCACTTGGTTAAGGAAGGACTGGACTTGGCCATATTCTGACAAGCCCTTGTAGAGCAACCAGTATGTCCTAGCAGGCCAGGAGTCAGACTCTCTCACACAAACTGTGACACTAGACAAGTCACATAACACCTCAGATGAACTCACAGAGTAGCCATGAGTACTGAATAAATAGGACAGGTATATCACCTATGACATTGTCTAGGACATGGAAGTAGCCTTATAAATGACAGCTATCCAAAAATAACTCAGGGGACTTAGAAATTGAGAAGATTGGGCATATACATAAGCAAGTTAATCAACAAAACAGATTTTTTTTTAAGTTCAAAAATGTACACTTGATGCTAAAACAGCACATAACTAAAAGCAATATAAGTTTAAAAGACAATTGCTTTCTCATTTCTAGGCATTTTTTACACTCCCTGTGATTCTCATATAATAATTTTATAGCATACAACAATCATGAAGCAGGGTCATTGTCTCTGCTTCAACCATGGCCAAACATGGCGTGCAGAAAGCCTACAGCTGGGGGTCCTAATCCCGTTCAATTTAAGTATACTTAAAGATTGAATAACATGGGGTTGGAAATTTTTAAAAAATGAAAAAAGCTACCTTTGCTTTTAAATTTAGAAGAAATGACCATGAAGAATGAGCACTCTCACTACTATTGGTACTGGTTTCTCTCATGATTGTACTGTTGTCCATGGGAGAAGTCAGACCTCGGGGCAGTTGGGAAGGTGGCCCCTGAAGGAGGTCAAGCTATTTTTCCCCTAGAAGAGACTGATTGTGAGGCAGGAAACCAGGCCTAGAATGTGGGCTTTCAGTTCAGTTGTGAACAAGGAATTGTCTTTCTCTGGGACTTGTGGTTTGGTTCTGGATGCTGAAGGAACTCTAATTGTGCATAATGGTCCTTTCTGGGGTCAAAGGGAAGCTGACTTCTTCCAAAAGAGTGAGTGTTAACCAGCCTGGAGGCTTCACTGTGAGAAATTCCAGGGAAGCACACCAGGCTCTGTGGCCTCTGAGAACAGCCAAACCAAACCAAAGCAGTAGAAGTCTGAGGTCTGGGAGCTACAGGTTCAAATCTGTTTCCTTCCACTGCTTGTGAGACATAGGAGAAGTTACTTCACCTCTAAAAGACTCAGTTTTCTTCATCTCTAAAAATGAGGACAACTGTCATAGACTCTAAGTCTAAAGTTCTCTCCTGGCCAGCAAGAGAGGGGATAAAGGATTAAAATGTGAGAGATGGCTAATGTCCAGGAAAAGACAAGAGCCCCGAATAAGGGTCTTTACCCTATTTTTATTAGGATCAGAAGGCTTACAAACACAGTGATGGACGTGCACAAAGAGACAATGAAACTGTGAACATTAACTTGGGGACGTGAGGGAAAGTGGGTCTTGAAGATATTTGGGGGTAGGGGTTTGAGTTAATACAAAACAAAATCCTGGCACTGGGCAGTTGGGCAGAAGGTTGTTTACAGTGGACATGAGGCACTACCTCTGTTTATCTTAGCTAGCCTAGGGGATGAGACAGGTAGGACATGTGACCTCAGGGTTAACAAGGCACCTTTTCTTTTGTAAATCAGCTCCACTCAGAGAAGCATCACCTGGAGTTCAGCGGTCTATAGCTCTATTTATCTGTTTACCTAATTTGTTCTTTCCTTTCTGTGAAAGCAGCTTTCTGCTATAGTACTAGATTTGGGGGCGTTTTTGCCCTGAACGCCTAATCTTACTTACCTCATATACCTTTGTATTGGGGGTCTTTGCCCCCCTCTCTATTCTAGGTGCCTTTGCATTCCTCCCCCTCTATCCTGGGGGGCCTTGGCCCCCCCTCTATCCTGAAGGCCTTTGACACTTCCCCACTCTATTCTGGGGTCCTAATCTTGTTTACTCAAACTCAGTGTGAGCATCCTATGGCTTTGTACTTCTTTATGCCTTGTTAACCTATTGGTGCAACCTCAGGAAATTCCTAAGCTTATTCCCCACAGACAGCAATATCAGGTAGGATCACTATGGAGATTAAATAAGATGAGCCTCAGAAATGTCTTGTGCAGTGGTCTAGCATGATGAGTTATAACAGTAGCAAGAAATCCTCAAGCATCTTTGCTCAGGTGTTTCCTACTTCAACTGAACTGTGGTACGCCTGGGTGGCTCAGTTGGTTAAGCTGCCAACTTTGGCTCAGGTCATGATCTCACGGTTTGTGAGTTTGAGCTCCACATTGGGCTCTGTGCTGACAGCTCAGAGCCTGGAGCCTGCTTCAGATTCTGTGTCCCCTTCTCTCTCTGCCCTTCCCCTGCTCACGTTCTGTGTCTCTGTTTCTCAAAAATAAACAAATATTTTTTTAAAAGTTCAAAAAAATACTTCAACTGAACTGATGCCAGGGACAGTGGCCCCCAGGACAGCATGGGAGCATGAAGATTGTGCTTCTAGGGCCAGGAGTATCATAGAGCATGGGACTTCAGAGTCAGGGAATGTCCAGATAACTGAATGTGACATCCTTGGTGCTCCTAAGTGAGTGAAACCTGAGCAACTCTCAGGTGACCTATACTTAGTCTTACATGTGATAATATTTAATTTAGCTCTTTGTGTGGTAGCTGGGCAGGCAGAGCTATCCCACTGGAGGGAACAGAGGCTCAGAGAGATAAATGGTTTGCAGTGGTTGGTGGGACTGGGAGGGATGTGACAAAATTGTGGTAGTAACTTCTGTCTTCTAGCACAGTTTCCCTTGTATGGTGGTATCTCTCCTAGTCAGATATCCTCCCTGCTTTCCAACCCCTGCCAAGTGATGGTAGCCCCAGCAGACCCCTGGGGTCTTGCCTCGCTCCACCTCCTCCCCAGCCCAGGAGAACCATAGGTTGTCCACTGTCTCAGTGCCCTTGGACCATCTATTGACTGGCTGGGAGAAGGTTGTCAGCAATTAGTAGGTGGGGGCTCCGATCAGCTGGTACAGCAGGACTGCTTTCATCCACTAGAAGAAGTTGGTGAAGAAGGGAAACCTCAGAGGCAGAAGATTGTGCAGAGTGGGACAGCCACCTGCTGTGAGTCCATTGCACTTATAAGGGACAGCCATACTGAGTCATGGCCTTTGTGCAAGTTGAATATGAGAAGCAGATCATGGTGGGAGGGAGGAAGTGAGGTCCAGTGAGTTCCCAGTGAATACAGAACAGTCCAGATCAGGGAGCTACCTCCAATTATGAGCAGGGAAGAGGGCAGGGGTGATGCTATGCCAAGACCAGATCGATTAGCTGAGGCTGTTTCTGGGGTTATGCTAAAAGACCTCACAGAATCAGTCAGTGATGACTTCCTTGTCTCTCATCCTACAGCACCAATAAATTAGAGGCCTGTACTATCTGAATGTGAGAGTCCCATTAAAATGACAAATGGCTTCTCTAGCTTCCAGCATCATATAGACAGATGGAGGGAGGCCAGTCTCTCTTAGCAGCAGCAAACACGCCAACACTGAAATTCAATAAGGGAAGAATTTTGGGGTGCTGAGGCACAAGCAAGGCCTGGAAAAGACTGAGCAAGCACTGTGCAGGAGGATGAGGAGTTGGTTTTGAGGAGGGCTCTGACCTTCACTGACCTCTCTCTCAGCAACTGGAGATCACTGGCTAAAGGCTTTGGGGCCTGGCTCTGCCTCTAATCTAATATTTGTTCTTTGCCCTTGGATGAAGTTCTTCCTTCTGGGCCCTGGTGCATTCATTTGTGCCATACTTTCTTTCAAAGGGTGACAGTAGGTGATTGATCCTTTGAACATTGTTACGTGGTCAAAATTCTTATGAAAAACAAAAATGTCGCTCCCCTACCATCCATCTTTGACCTACAAGAAGTGCTTAGCATCCTTTTTCACATTGTTTGTACAAATACAGAGTACCTGAAATTTCCAAAAAATCAGAGGTTTCTAGATTTGTGGCTCCTGAGCTTTTTACCTGTCCATGGACAGCAAATTTTCACAAGTGCCTTTATAAGTAATAATTAATGTTTGCTCATCTTCATTCCACAGACACACATGGCTCCACATAGGGAGATGGAGAGTGAGTAGAATTAAGACCACAGCAGATAAATGGCATGTTTGTTGACCTGTCGTTCCTGAATGGCCCTGGGTGATACCCACACTGGGCCTGGCACTCTTAGGGTAAGGCCATGGGCCTCAGTGAGCCTTATGAGCAGAGAGAGGAAGGGCCAGAGGTGCAGACTTGGAGTGCTCAGCCACACTGAGATGGGACTCTTTGGGGCTCCCACAGCTCCTTTTGTCTTGTCCCTTTTCCTCTTGGCATTTCTATAGCCATTTACTTTCATGGTGGCCAGATGCTCAGAGGCTTTTGCTTTTTTAGGGTCTGGATTTCTGGGTCAGACCTCTTACTACTTTTTCTCTAGCTGCTCTCCTGCCACAGTAGAGCACATTTATTCTATGTTCCATCCCAGCAAAAGGCCGCTCTCAGCTTGCTGTCCCACAGTGGGAAAAATGAATTCATTAATTCATAAGGCAAATTCATGGTATAGGGTTGCTTCTGGATTATCTAGCCCCGAGAGTAGCAGACACTTGGGGAAGGAAGATATAAACTCAAGCTTAGAACTATGATGAGCAATTTTAGGCACTGTTGCAGGATAGAAAAGTAATGTTTGGGAGGGGAAAGTCTTTCCCAGCATCCTCTACACACAGCACAGAGTTCTGCTCACTCAACTAAACAAGAGGCAGACCCTACTTGTTACCTGTCATCTGAGTGGTCTCAGGAGCCTGCCCCTGCTGGGTCTGGAGAAAGTACCTATTAACAGCTTCTTTAATCATCCCAATTTATTTTTTTTTTTTTTTGCAGTAGAGCCACTTTTATTTATTTATTTATTTTTTTACAAATAGTTTATTGTCAAATTAGTTTCTACATAACACTCAGTGCTCATCCCCAAAGTGCCCTCCTCCATGCCCATCCCCCCCTCCCCCCCACATCCATCAGTCCTCAGTTTTTGTCAGCATTCAAGAGTCTCTCATGGTTTGCCTCTCTCCCTTTCCCCCACCATTTCCGCCCTTCTTCTCCCGCTTGTTCCTCCGTCAAGTTCCTCCTAATCCTCCTATACGTGCAAACATATG
>NW_024081097.1:292804-318564 GCF_003009895.1 Hyaena hyaena | reverse complement strand
AAGTGTCCATCAACAGATGAATGGATCAAGAAGATGTGGTTTATCTATACCATGGAATACTACATGGCAATGAGAAACAATGAAATCTGGCCATGTGTAGCAACATGGATGGACCCTGAGGGTGTTATGCTGAGCGTAATCATCCCAATTTAAGTTAAGGTTTGTGGGTCAGCCGCACACATACATATCTAAAGGCTGTTATATCAGCAAAGCTAAAGGCTCCTGATATTTAAGGATAATGAGGTTTTTAGAATGTTTAACAAAAGGTTTTAGTAATTAAAAACCATTGCAGTTATTATTAAGAGAAATCCTTGTTTTTCAGCTTTCTGGCTGAGTTTCTCTGTGTGTCTGGCTTCTCATTTCTTAAAATTATACCCAGCTTCCATTAGATACGGCACCTTCCATGCTCTTTTAGGCCATACTCCCAGTCTCATCCTTCCTTCTTACTTCATCCTTTCCCTGGGAAGGCTTGATGAGAGCCCAAATCTATGCTCTTAAGAAGGATCAGACCCCAACTGGCCTTTCTCAGTGATCCAGAGCCCTCAGTCAAAAGACCAACTCTGTGTTCTATCATCTCCTGCTGGACTGGTCAGCTTGAAGAGACAGGAAAGGGGTAGAGAGTTAGATGAGGGGGATCCACAACAAGGGAATGAGACTTTTCTGTAATGAATAAAACAGATTTATTCGTTTACTCACTAATGATTGATTATGTGATTACTGTGAACAAAGCATTAAATGGTACTCAGGACACAATAGAGAACAAGGAAGGGACTTTGCTCTTTATACAACTTAGGATGTGTTTTAAGAAATAAATAACCTTTGTCTATATAGACACACTTACTTTGGAGAAACTCATGACATATTTTTCTTAATGCATTTTCATGTGTGAATTAGACAGGTCCTGCAAGTGATGCTCAAGAATGTCTGAAATGCCTTGGCAGTTGTGTTACTGGATGCTCATCTAGGACCAATTAGATGCTTAACTGAAAATGGATCATCTTACTCTTCTTGTGTGTGCCTGGAAGAAAACAGATAAGGTCATGGATTATAAGGCATAAGAGAATTACAGGCTCTGCAGAATGTAAGCGATTTTCAAGGACACCTCTATACTCCAGGGAGCACTGCAACCATCATCTTAGACAGAAAAAGCAATTCTACTGTATTACAAAACACTTCCACTGCCCAGAATATAACTTGATCATTTCCCCTACCACATGCTCTGGTGTCTTGCTCCAGAAAGCCCGGGAGACTGTTAGTACATACAATTTCAATCCCAGGAATCAAAGGTAGAATGGTTCCTATTTGTTTGCATCATAGATCTATAAGTATGAAAGCCCATTTACTTTAGGATTTAAGTGTTTTCTTTTGAATGCCTCTTGAGTGGTTTAACAATGCAGAAAGTCCATCTGTCCAGCAGACAATGAAGAAAACAACACAGCTTTGTCTTGGGAAATAAGCACATCTTTCTGTCTCATGTTCTGATGCCTCACAGAAAGTCAAATGCCTTTCCAGGACACTGCATAGAATATGAAAGCAGGAACTAAATCCCACAGAGAGACAGGAAGCCTTTATTGAAAAATAACTACATTTTTTTATGTTTTGCTTTCTATATTTTATAACAACTCCCTAGTAACTGATACTCCTTCATCTCCTAATGTACTGTGCTGCTTCTCCTTCCTCTGCTCTCTCAAACGTAACTGACTTGGCTGTGTCTGTCCCTTAGAAGCCTGCAGCTGAGTGAAGGCTTGGCATTAGATATTTATCATCTCAGGATGTCTTTCCTCAGATAGCTGGCTCTCTACCCTCAGACCTCTTTATCTTATTTTGCTAAACAAGGTGAGTTTCTGTCATTGCTGAAAATAATTGACTTGTTTTTTTTAATATATATCAAGTCCCAGGTTAAGAACTGGACAATGCAATGCATTTATTATTCTCTCTCTCTTCTGTTTATTCTAGTGTGAAATTGTTTTCCAGGTAGTGAATAATTCTGCCAAGATTCTGTGCCCTTGCTAGGTAATTTGCTGTATTTGGGAGGGAGACACTAACTGCATGGGTCTGCTATCAGAGGTGTCATTACAGTTTTGTCAGACATTGCACTATCATTGCCTTCTGTCACTCAAATGGGCTCATTGTCCTTTATTCATTTTGGATCATTTCTCATTCCATGGGGATGATTTATGCTTGGTGTTCTTGGAAAGCAAATGATTGAGAAGGCACTGGCTACACAGAAAGGATCTCCCCTTAAGTCACATTAGAAGTCTTTCACCTAGATGGGAATTTGTAATTCAGTATGCAGAGTGTTTCTGTGTGGTCAGCCATCCTGCTACCAGGCATGTTCTGGGACATATGGTGTGACAACCAGCTGATCTTTGATGCCATCTGTTGATAGTAGCCTCTGTGACCATGGAGTGTGACTCCCTGGGCTACACAAAAAGTATGCTGAGAACAAGGATCTTATTCAGGGATGAAGAAGTCATCTTGTACATCTGCCCCTCTCCTTAGGGTAAAAAGTGATAATAAACTGACCCTTCAGAATGCTTCCTAAAGAGACTAAAGGAATAGGGATGTTTGGGGAAGCAGAAAGATGAGATGATGAAGGCTTCCTGACTGACTTATCAGAGGAGGACATTCCATTATGGTAAATCAGGGCATCTTGACCTCCACATTATCAACATTTTGGGCTCAATAATCTTTGTTCTGGCTGTTCTGCGCATGTTAAGGTACTTAACATCTCAGACTTCTCCCTACTAAATTACTATATGCCAGAAATACTTGCACCTTTCCCCAAGTTGTGACAGTCCAAATTCCAGACCCCACCAAATGTGCCCTGAAGGGATGCCTTCTCTTCTTGAAAACCATTGCTGTAACTAAATGAAGGTGATGCATGAGCATCTCTCCTTGAAAGGTACTTCCATGGGTTGTCTAGTCTAGGTGGCTTCATAGTATGGAAGATTGACTATAAGATCTGGTAATAATACACTTGGATCTGAATCCAAAGCTCAGTTATTAGTTTTGTGACCCTGAAAAAACCCATTTACTTGAGTCACAGTTCTCTGGAGAGTGTAATGGTTCTGGAGAAGCCAATGAGCAATGGAAGAATAAGAAAAACAACAAACAGAACACCATCACCTCACCTTCCCTTAAGTTGACTCAAATGGGAAGTTCCTGAGGATACTTTCTCCCTCTTCTGTACTGCTGTGTATGTGGCACAAATCTGCTGTACACATGTGCCTTGTATTTTGAGTTTTATAGTGAGCTCTGCCCTGTCTGGGGCCAATGCTAAGTGCAATCGTCACTATCTTTGGCTATAACTTCACTTCTCTGCAGCCTTGACCTTCAACAAGAGCCACGCTGCTCTGTCCTTCTTTCTCTGACAGGGCACATTTCATCCCTGGCATGATGTCTAACCATCTGGGTCTGTTCTCCCCTTATTGTCACTGTAGGCCATTTATCTTGGCTTCTTTCTAGATTTCCCTTTTCCTTCTCTGCTTCTCCATGAGCCTGTTTGAAGTAGTATGAGATTCTCCTACTTTGGCTACGATTTCACCAAGTGGTGTTTTCCCAGCCTCCCATCTCAAATGCATCCTGCTGTGGGATCCAAGCACATTTTTCTTCCATGTGGTGCACACACAACTTTCAATATATATACATCCAGAGATGCAGAGGTGAAGAAGCCACTTGCCAAGAGGCTTCACGGCTAAGGAGTGGTAGAGTCTAGGTGTGCACCAAAGTCTGATTGCACCAGGAGTCTCCCCATGATGACTATCTGAACATCACTGTGCCCTAGGCCTCATATGCACAACTATTGCCTTCTCTTAGAGTTCCTGGGGCTCAGGATGATCTAGCCTCTCAGTCCTCAATCTTTCCTTTGAATTGGGCACCTAAGGGCTGACTTCTCCTCTTCTCTCTTCCTCAGGACCCTGGGAAAATTCCTGACATCCTCTTGGGCTCATTTTCCCACCTACTAACCTCCTTTTATTTGAGGTACATTCATGTTTGTGAGCAGTAGGTTTCTGAACTTCCTAGGGTTTTTTGTGGCATCATATGAGGCTTTAAAGATGAGGCAGATCTAGTTGGTCTGAGGCAAGGAGGTCTCCTCTCCTCAGGTCAACAGAAAGAAGAAAATGCAGCCTCTGACCTCTGACCCAGCCCAAACTATGGGGTTTGCACTAGTTCTGCCTCAATGATGCAGCCCTGAGCTGTGCTGACTGGGGATTTTCTGCCCATTTTGTAGCTGCTAGCACTTTGGAAGAAATACTAAGACATGAGAGCCAGAGTTTTTTCTACCAGACTTTTAAGCAGGGCTGAAGTGTAAATTGTAATAAGTTAATGCTTAAGTGGTACTTTACATGCCAGATTTTTTTTACATTCTTTATGTGTATTATATCATTTAATTGTCAAAACTGCTCTGTGAAGTAGATGTGATTCTTATGCCATTTATCAGTGCCATGGAGAGGTAAAGTGATTTGTCCAAGGTGATGCATCTTGAAATCTGACTTCAAATCTCACACTGTTAATCACTAGACTTAATTCCTTCTAGAGGGGTAAGGTTGGTCCCTGGATAGCATGACACATTCTATCAGATGGATGTGCAGTCCAATGGGGGAAACACCCAAATTTATCATCCAGAAGAGATTCTTGCTTTGACTTTATTCTATATTTATTTTTGTCATCAGATTTGTCTTCAAATGGAATTATGCCTACAACAATATTAAAATGAGTTTGGATTCCTTGAGCATTCAATAGCAATGGTATGTGTGTGTCTGTGTTTGTGTGCCTGTATGTGTTTTTGCCAGAGCTGGGAGAGTTGAGTGTCAAGAAGAGCTGGCCCAGAAATGAGCAGAAACAGTGAGACAGAGAGAAGCTGAAGGGCATCACAAACCATTATGGCTGAGCTATAAAATAAATTCTTCCTGCTGACTAATCAACCTTTACCCCTCACCCTTAGAGAATGAGGGGGGTGTCCTGCATGTGAGAAAAGTCTGAGTCCTTTTTATTATATTCTGCAGCACAGCATGTCTTCTCTTCTCATAGTTTATTTTTAAAGCACCAGATGGTGTGTGGTTGCATACATCTGTGTGTGCTTGGGTACATGTTTGTAACATCGTGGGGTTCCTGTCAGAGCACCTTTGTGCAGGGTAACTGGGACCAGGCAATATCACTCTTATCTTGGGCAAATCACTTTGCCACACTGTGACTCTTTGTGGTACCCATAAAAGTGGTGATAAAAATCACATATGCCTGACAGAGTGGTCCTAAAGATGAAATGATGTAAGGTGTGTAAATCCTGCCATCCTAAGGTAGAGATATTATTTTCTCTATAGAGCTTTTCTTCTCTGTGGTTTGTACATTTTAATTTCCCCCAATAACTCTTTTCCAGCCTGCTGATACTCATGATTCAGCTCCTTTCTAAAATGAATGTTCTTACAGGCTTTTAGAGAAATCCTTACTGCTAATTTGACAAATCAACTCCCTCCCCTGGCACACCAAATACTCTTTACATTCAGAGAAGGGAGAACTTAGGTTGGGACAGTGCATCTAACGGGCTAGCTGGATCCAATGCCACCTCTGACCTCAAGGGCTGAGACTTATCCTGTAAACTGAACACATGGACTATCTCTCTGGTTCAGATTGGCCTTTAAGGGGTCAATGATTGCTCAGCCAGAGTGTAATCCCACAGTGGCTTGTCCTACTATTTCCAGGCCTTAAAACACCAGAGTGGGATGAGGCTATTTGTTCTTTTCACATGTGAAGAAGTAATCTTCGCTCAGAGCACATGATGAAGGCTGTTTGAGAATGCCATGTAACCTGAAGGCAAGAGATAACGTCATGGGCTTTGGAATCAGAAAGGACTACATTTCAGAAAGCACTCCATTGGACCCCCAATTCCACCATTAACTAGTGTGTGACCTAGAATGAGAATTTTAACCTCATGGAGCCTTTCAGATCCTCCTCCTCATCACCATTGTCACAAGCAGCAGTATCGTTTGGAAGCTTCTTGTGCCGGGGAAATGTTTTCCAGTTCTGATGACAGAAGGGAACCACCACTGTGATGAAGTTCTGAACGTGTGCCAGAAATTTAGGCAGTACTCCACTCCTGGAAACTGATTTTGCCCTCACAATAACTCCACAGGGAAGGTAATATTATCTCCATTTAGAGATGTGGAAACTGAATTTAAGAAAAAAATGACAAACTTGATCACAGTTGCAGTTAGTTAATGGTGGAACCAACTTGACATTCTTCTTGTGGACTATGGTTTATGTTTATACCAGTGTAAGATATTCTCTCTTGAGCATTTGATCTCCACCCAACAAGTACATGGAACTCTCTCTTGGGCTCTACCCAAGAAACAAGTGGCAAAGTGAACGAGAAAGCCAGCCTTCAAGGCTACCAACTGTGCTATGAGCAGAGTGGGTTTCACCACACCATTCACAGTGCTTTGTGTAAATTAGTCTCTCTTTTCATTTACCACATTCTAACTTATTAGCTAAATAGGAATGTATTTAAAATTCTGATACTACTCTCCACCCATCTATTCCCTTAAGATCTAAGTAGGAAAGTTTGGAGCAGGAGTCTTAGTGTCAAGCTACAGCTCTGTGATGTGGCAGCAAACCCACTCTCTCCCAGGCTTCCCAAGTAGCCATATATGTACCAAATGCATCTCTACCCCAATTTTCTTCTCCCTTTTCTGTACTTTTTCACATCTCCTCTCCAACCCAGAGCAGAGACCACATCTCCATTCCCGGAGTTCCAGTCTACTATGGGCACAGCTTGTCACAAATACATTGAATGGCCACAGGATAAATAATAAGGCATCATGCAGACTGTGCTAATGGGACTCCACAAGAGTTATGCAAAGGCATTCAAATTCACTGCATATGTGATACCATGTACAATATTCGAAATCTAGATCTGGGTAGAGATTACAATTCTGTAGTACTTAGTGGACAATTTCCTTGGTTTTATAATGAGAATATGGAATTCCTGAGGCAATAAGTTGTAACACTGATGCTAGAACCTAGGGCTGGTGTTCTTCCTTGACAAGATGTGATACAATACATCTGAAGTGCTTGTATAAAGTTTAAGGTCTTCTTAAAATAAAGACATAAGTATTTTTGAATGAAACATGTCCGTCTCACTCCAAATTTACCATTTTGTTTATCTCTCTCATCAGGAGTAAAATTGCTATAGAATTCATGGGTGCCAGAGCCATTCTCGCCCTCTGCACCATGACTCACAGGTGTTGTCTGCTACCTTCAGTGGTCTCTCTGTCCACAGCTCCTTCTTCTATAGCCCATTCTGTTTTGATACCTCAGTGCTGAGACCAGCTTTCTGTGTGCTTTCCAGAGGGAGTTAAGTGGAGCTATGCTCCTTGTTAGTCTCCTCTCTACAGGGGAGAGATGACACTGGAATAAAAGATTTAGTCTGTGAGGCTCAGCAAAGATAGTGAGGGCAGAATGTAAAGGAAAGAAATTTAGAAGTGAGAACCCAGGAGAAAAGGAGCCACCTGGAGAAACAGACAGACAGAATGATGATGTCCTCCTAGGCAGAAAATCACAGGGAAGAAAAAGAGACAGAAAAAAAGAGTAAAAAAATGTAGAATAACCATGTGAAAGAAGGGTAAGAAAGGTACACAGAAACACACTCACTCACAGCAATAGTAGAAAGAAATAACCATGAAATGAAATATGGCAGTTCTCTACCAAATTACTATCGCTTTCAATATACATGGTATGCTGTTATTAGCAAGAAAACCAAAACATCATTTTTTAATTATTAGATAATTTCGCACATAGTAAGACACTGAAAATCAACAGAACAGGTCCCAATTGCGTTTTCCACTGAATTATTTAAAACAAATTAATTAATATTGAAATTCATTTGCTTTAACCATAGTACTTCCACATCACCTGTCCTCACTATTCCTATGAGAATCCCTAAAAGATATGATTTTATAACGTCTTGGTTTCCCCCTTTCTTATGTATGTATGTATGTACATATATATGTATGTATTTATGTATGTATGTGGACTTATTTCTTTGTATTTACTTAGTCCTGCCAAGCTTGTTTCAGGATGAAGTGCCTGATGAGAAAGAATAGAAACTGTGATACAAACTTTGGGTATTAAAAGCCACTGCTGTCACTTATATTACTCAGTGGACACCTGTCAGGTGGAATCGGTGGGGAAAGCAAAGAAATCATAAGGATGAAACTGCTGGTCAATTAAGATAGAAAGAGTATCCATCAAAATATATGCAAGGGACACTAAGAACAAGCTTGACCTGGTAATTCTTCCAGCTCCTTGGCACCCTGCAAGTATCATTTGCTGGCCCAAACCACTTTTATGCTCCCATCTCAGTGCCCTAATACAAGTAATCCCTTTCTGCTGCAGGTATTCTTCTTCAGAGCACTTTTGCATCTGTTATCTTATTTCTGCTTCTGATAGTTTTGTGAATCAAGGTATGAATTGCTTTTCCAATTTGACACCTGATGTGTAGCTGAAACTCAGTATACAAGGCCATGTCACTAGCTAGGATAACTGAGATCTAAAGAGATCGAGGAAAAAAGAAAGAAACATACCTAAAATTGTGCTTCCAGTTATTGGTGGTGCTGGTTGTGGGCCCCACCCACAACATCACTATATTTGTCTTCCATGCTGCGAACCTGCTCCAAACTCTACTAGTTGAATTTGGATTTCCTTCGACTTTTTAACCATTGGACTGGGTAGGGTGGTGGCACGGCTGCCTGTGCCCATCAAAGCTATAAAAGTCTGAATCCTTCCCCTCCCAGAACTCCCTAACATACAGGTACCTATGATCTCCAGTTGCCTTGGGGCAGGGGCCTCCCCTGACTTCTCATCATCTTCTCTAGAGTATCTGAGGTCTGGGGAGAGTGGGGAGATAGGGAAAACAGATCTGAACTGGGAACATTTACTTTCAGTTCTGAGTGGCACAGAGGCTGCTCACAGCTCTATTCTACTTCTGAAGCTTCCCATCATCAGTACTAAAACCATACATTTTAGCTGTAGGGCTACCCTCACTCAGCTGCCACAGCCACATGGCTTCCTGCCTTACACAGGCTTGACTAGCACTGTGGTGATTTTTTTAAAAAAAGAGTCCACATTAATCTGGGACACTGGCTGCCTTGCTATGGTAATAATATCTCGTGTGTGTGTGTGTGTGTGTGTGTGTGTGTGTGTGTGTGTGCTTTTAACATGAGAGATAGAGGTTTCCTAGGGCATAGGGGCTGAACTTTAAGAACCTATCTAGATTCCTTCAGGTCAGTTCCTCATTGTCCTCTCCACCTTCATTACCTTTGTCAGCACTAAGAGCCCAGATATGAGCCAGTATTTCACCTGTGCTTTCCAGTGAGAGTTTGTGTCTTGGGAATACAGTGAGAGGGCCAAAGCTTCCTTACAGCAGACAGAACCCAGTGGGCAAGGGCAGAAACAGTGAGACTGTTGTCAACTTCAAATGATCCCAGGTTGGCATGAGAGACTGTAGGAGACACTGAGCTTCAAGACAGTCTAGCTACCACCTTCTTCCTTTACAGCATTCCTCATTTCCTCACAAATCAGCCAGAATTCTAAGAATTTGTTTTGCTGCCTTCCCTCCTCTCACATTCAAGTGCATATACGTGTCTCTCTAATTACTGTTGGAAAGGGGCAAAGCCATCTGCCCACCCATGATGAATGTAGGTACTAGTTTTTGAAATAGGGGAGGCTCTAAGGTTCACTATCAGATTGGCAAATGAGTCCCCCATCTTAAGGAGAGCTAATAATGACCAACACACTGTTCAGGCAGCTATCTTTGAACAGTTTGAACCTGCTTCCATTTTTCAGCCTGCAGCCACCTCCTCCTAATTTTCAGGCAACAATGTGAATGTTATGACCATGGATTACCTGGTGTACCATACCGTTTAGTGAATATTTTTGTTACTAATTCCTATGGACTTCCCTTAAATCCTGTCAATAGACCCTTGAGGTCTTCCTACTTCCTCTTACAGAAAGCCATGTTTTGGTCAACATTCTATCTTCTTTACATCAACTGCCAATAACTTCATAGGGTCTGAGATTTTGTTCTACTTGCACTCTAACAAGGTAGCTCACCCCAGTTTCAAGAGCAGTAGTAGAAGGCACAGGATTCATCGATCAGAGACAAAAGATAGGTTATTACTCATAGCAACAGCAGTAGCTAGAATATCAGAATTTTTGTTCCAATTTCCACGAGCCCCAATTCTCTTCAGGGTGATGTGAAAAGGGCCAGATGATATCTGCACATGCAGTATATTAGGTCACAGGAGAGGAACCCTGAACTCAGAGAATCTGAATCTTTTAAAAGAGGGTTAAGCATGCTTACTTTTTGTTCCAGAAGGAAACATTATCTCCATTCTGTTGGAAAATAAGCATACATTCCCTTTGCTCTGGAGGGTGATACATATTTATAGTTTAAGGTTGTCTGCTGCACTAGCATCATAGAAAAGATTGGAACAAATATTGGTCGGTTCTTTTCTCATAATTTATGCAAGAATGGTAGAGTTCCCTGGAGAAATGTCTCTCAGCTGACTTCCAACACTTCACCTCAATACTTTTGATTTCTGCTTGAGCTATATCCACCATGTTCTGTGTAAAGTAGGAAAATACCCTTGGGGTAAAGCTGAATCAATGGTGGTATCTCCTAATATAATTCCCTTCTTCCAGCTCTCATGCCTCTTCTAGTTTCTGCCTGCTTTGCAACACTCTTCAGTGTGTGTGTGTGTGTGTGTGTGTGTGTGTGTGTGTGTGTGTGTGTTCCTGAGCTTTTGGTTGTTTTTGGCAGGATGATTAGTATGATACAAATTACTGTCATTACCTGATGCTTTAATTTAATTATAGTATCTAGTTTATCCATTTTTAATTTTCTTTCTTTGTGTCCTATTGAAGAAACCTACCTATTTGAAGGTCATAAAGGTATCGCCTATGTTTACCTCTGCAATAATTCATCTTGGGTTGATCTCTGTGCATGGTTATGATGTAAGTCAGACATACACACACACACACATACACACACACACACACATACTGTCTGAGCACAATTCACTGAAAAGACTATCCTTTGCACTCAGTGCTATTTTGTCATAAATCAGGTGCTCTTATACGTATGTCCTTGTTTCTGAATTTTATTTTCTATTCCACTAGTTAGTTTGCTCACTCTTGAATCAATAACATATCATATGAATTAATATAGCCTTATCATGTGGCTTGGTAGCTGTTAGTGTAAGTCCTTTAGTTTTAGTTTTTGTCATTCAGTATCATTTTGGCTATTTTCAGACCATTACATACCCATAAGAGTTTTAGAATAATCTCAGTATTTTATATGAATAATGATGGCATTTTTGTTGGGGTGGCATCGAATCTATGAATTAATTTTTATTAAAAAAATAGGTTTTGCACTATCTTAGACTCTCTTTGCTCATGTAACCCTGTTTATGGAAAAGGGGCTGATATATTTGTTTATAGTTCTGAAAGGAGAAGAGATGGCTGTCTTTCAGTGCCTATGAACTCATTGGAATGAACAGATCGAGATATATGGGACTTTGGACTGGTTTTTACTGACAGCCATATGCTCCCCCAAGTCTTCACACTCTTTCTCATTCCTGTGCTCTCTCTCCTGTCATTTGCTATGCCATGGAGAAACAGATGTTGTATCTGTCTGACATAGCACCAGATTGGTTTAGCAGACTTCTGAAATCCATTCTGAAACTTTCTTTGGAAGTATATCATAACTTTTTTATTCTTTTATACAATGTTTAAGAGGAACAGAAAAACAAAATGAGCCTCAGTATTAAGGAGTCATTATGTTATCTTCTCCAGGCAAGACTGCAAGAGGAAGCTTAATTACAGCTCCTTTCCCTATAATGGTGTGTTTGGGCTCTTTAGTCTGCTTCATGGGTTTGCTCTTTTCCTCTTTCTCCATCTTATCTTCCCTGATAGGTTGGCTGGCCAGATGTCCATGACCATCATGGAAGTCATGCTCTTGGACCATCATGGAAGTCATGCAAATGGCGCTTGAAAGGGGTGAAGATGGAGGTGGAGACAGACGGTACCTCTCTTCCCTCAGAGGCTTTTTCATTTAGTAAGCAATATGAGATGATTCCCTCCTTCCTCCCTCCCCTCATGAGTTCCTAAACAACTCTCGTTTTCCAAAATGACTACTCAAGTCAAAGTCATACTGTCAATTCCTACACACTTCATGGCCTATTGCAGGCAGTCAACAGGCAGGATAATTTCCTCAGTAGGCATAATATTGTTCTATACTGCTTGGCATTCACAGATGAGGCTCACAATCCCACTACTCTCCCAGTTTTCTAGACCATCCCTGTGACCTGAGACTGTTTCATTGTTTCTGTCTTCAACTGACTCTTCCCATCCTGAGAACATAATTGGATGATTTTAACTGCTCTGGACACTTAACTCACATGTGGATGAACTTATCCCCAGGAAAACTGGTACATTTTAGCAAGTAGCTAGCCATTTTAATAGCTGGCTCTCCCCACCAGACCTTTGTGTATCTAAAGAAAACTGACAGATTGAAATCATTGTTGTTGTTTTTTTATAAGACACAAAGCTATTTATTTCACATGATTATACATATATCCAAAGATGTATTTATTTTTTCTTAGTTTATTGTCAAGTAGGTTTCCATATAACACCCAGTGCTCATCCCAACAAGTGCCCTCCTCCATGCCCATCACCCCCCTTTCCCTCTTCCCCACCCCCATCAGCCCTCAGTTTGTTCTCAGCATTCAAGAGTCTCTCATGGTTTGCCTCCCTCCCTCTCCCCAACTATTTTTCCCCTTCTTCTCTCCCATAACTTTACTCCTGTAAAGTTCCTCCTATGCACCTATACGTGCAAACACATGGTATCTGTCCTTCTCTGCCTGACTTATTTCGCTCAGCATAACACCCTCAAGTTCCATCCACATTGCTACAAATGGCAAGATTTCATTCTTTCTCATTGCCTTGTAGTATTCCATTATATAATATACCACATCTTCTTGATCCATTCGTCAGTTGATGGACATGTAGGCTCTTTCCATGTTTTGGCTATTGTTGAGAGTGCTGCTGTGAACATTGGGGTCCATGTACCCCTAGACATCAGCACTCCTGTGTCCCTTGGGTAAATTCCTAGCAGTGCTATTGTTGGGTCATAGGGGAGTTCTATTGTTAATTTTTTGAGGAACCTCAACACTGCTTTCTAGAGGGGCTGCACCAGTTTACATTTGCACCAACAGTGTAAGAGAGTGCCCATTTCTCCACATCCTCGCCAGCATCTAGAGTCTCCTGACTTGTTAATTTTAGCCACTCTGACCAGCGTGAGGTGGTATTTCAGTGTGGTTTTGATTTGTATTTCCCTGATGATGAGGGACATTGCACATCATTTCATGTGTCTGTTGGCCATCTGGATGTCCTCTTTGGAGTAGTGTCTGTTCATGTCTTCTGCCCATTTTTTCACCGGATTATTTGTTTTTCGGGTGTGGAGTTTGTTGAGTTCCTTATAGATTTTGGATACTAGCCCTTTATCTAATATGTCACTTGCAACTTATTTTTCCCATTTCATTTGTTGCCTATTAGTTTTATGGATTGTTTCCTTTGCCGTGTAGAAGCTTTTTATCTTGATGAGGTCCCTATAGTTCATTTTTGCTCTTGATTCCCTTGCCTTTGGGGATGTGTCAAGTAAGAAATTTCTGCAATTGAGTTCAAGGAGGTTGTTTCCTGCTTTGTCTTCTAGGGTTTTGATGATTTCCTGTTTCACATTTAGGTCCTTTATCCATTTTGAGTTTATTTTTGTGTATGGTGTGAGTGAGTGGTCTAGTTTCATTCTTCTGCCTGTTGCTGTCCAGTTCTCCCAGCAACATCTGTTAAAGAGGCTGTCTTTTTTTCCATAGGATACTCTTTCTCTCTTTGTCAAAGATTAGTTGGCCATACATTTGTGGATCCAGTTCCAGGTACTCTATTCTATTCCACTGTTCTATGTGTCTGTTTTAGTGCCAATGCCATGTTGTCTTGATGATTGCAGCTTTGTAGTAGAGGTTAAAGTCTGGGATAGTGATGCCTCCCATTTTGGTTTTCTTCTTCAATATTACCTTGGCTATTCGGGGCCTTCTGTGGTTCCATACAAATTTTAGGATAGTTTGTTCTAGTTTTGAGAAGAATGCTGGTGCAATTTTGATTGAGATTGCATTGAATGTGTAGATCACTTTGGATAGTAATGACATTTTAACAATATTCATTCTTCTGATCCATGAGCATGGAATGTTTTTCCATTTCTTTGTGTCTTCTTCAATTTCCTTCATAAGTTTTCTATAGTTTTCATCAAATAGATCTCCTATATCTTTGGTTAGGTTTATTCCTAGAGATTTTATGTTTTTTTTGTGCAATTGTGAATGGGATCATTTTCTTGATTTCTCTTTCTGTTGCTTCATTATTGGTGTATAAAATTGCAATGGATTTCTGTACGTTGATTTTGCACCCTGCAACTTTGCTGAATTTGTGTATCAGTTCTAGTAGGCTTCTGGTGGAGTCTGTCGGGTTTTCCAAGTAGAGTATCATGTCATCTGTGAAAAGTGAAAGTTTGACTTCTTCTTTGCCAATTCTGATGCCTTTGATTTCCTTTTGTTGTCTGATATGCTGGGACTTCCAGCAGTATATTAAACAACAATGGTGAGAGTGGACATCCCTGTCATGTTCCTGATTTTTCAGGGAGAAAGCTCTCAGTTTTTCCCCATTCAGGATGATGTTAGCTGATGGCTTTTATGATGTTTAAGTAAGTTCCTTCTATCCCGACTTTCTCGAGGGTGTTTATTAAGAAGGAATCCAGTATTTTGTCAAATCCTTTTTCTGCATCTATCGACAGGATCATAGCTTTTTATCTTTTCACTTGTTAATGTGATGTATCACATTGACTGATTTGCGAATATTGAACCAGCCCTGTAACCCAGGAATGAATCCCACTTGATCATGGTGGATAATTTTTATGTGCTGTTGCATTCGATTTGCAAGTATCTTGAGGATTTTTGCATCCGTATTCATCAAGGATATTGGCCTGTAGTTCTCTTTTTTTCTGGTTCTCTGTCTGGCTTGGGAATCACAGTGATGCTGGCTTCGTAGAATGAGTCCAGAAGTTTTCCTTCAATTTCTATTTTTTGGAATAGTTTGAGAAGAATGGGTGTTAACTCTGTTTTAAATGTCTGGTAGAATTCCCCAGCGTAGCCATATCGCCCAGGGCGCTTATTTGTTGAGAGATTTTTGATAACTGATTCAATTTCTTCACTAGTTATGGGTCTGTTCAGATGGGGGCGAGTGAAGTGTAGGGAGGTCCCTACTTCTCTGCCATCTTGCCTCCTTCTCGGATTAGAATCATTCTTAATGGAAGAAATTTTTTCCTTTCTCCTACGGGCAGATTGCAGCTTTCTGGCCCAAGCACTCATATTTTGTTCTCTACCCTGGAGTTTGTCCTCCAATATCTTCTGCTTGCCCTGGCTGACATTGTGACATTTAATTAGCTGGTAATTTCACTCCTTTTGACACAGAAGGAGTCAGCCTGGGAAGGTCTGAAGCTCCACTCTCAGGGTTCCCTGGCCCTAGGAGTTACGGAAAGTTATTGTCAAAATGGAGGGCCAGTGAGTTGAGCCAAAGAGTCAGCACAGTCTTCAAAGGGCTGCTTATTGCCTTGCTGGGAGGTACATGGTTAATGCTTAACAGAAAGTAGCTGTTTTTGTTGGTGCTATATGGTTGTGGTATGGTTTGTTGTGCTGTAAACTGTTTTGGGCTAAGGTTCTATGGAACTAAAGTTAAAAAGCCTGGGCTACAATCCTGAGTCTGCCTCTCTGACCTTCAGCTTTATCTTAAACTGGATTCAGTAATAACTGCTGTCAAAGTTATTATGAAACATCATGAGGTACCTTATTTTAAGGGTTTAATGTGATGTGTGGCACTTTGCAAGTTGGTTTCCCAAAGTCCCTTTGGGAGTAAGCAATTCATTATTATTCTAGACAATGTCTGACAGAGATTACCATTTAGTATCAGGGGAAACCAAACCCTTATCCTAAGAATCTCTTAGCTATTGAAATTGTTAAAAAACAAAATTCAGGGGCGCCTGGGTGGCTCAGTTGGTTAAGCGGCCAACTTCGGCTCAGGTCATGATCTTCTAGTTCAAGAGTTCGGGCTCCACATTGGGCTCTATCCTGACAGTTCAGAGCCTGGAGCTTGCTTCCGAATCTGTGTCTCCTTCTCTCTCTGCACCTCTCCTGCTCACACTCTGTCTCTCTGTCTCTCAAAAATTAAAAAAAATTATAAATGATCTGGAGCACCTGGTAGCTACCTGGTTCTGGTAGCTCAGTCAGTTGAGCATCCGACTTTGGCTCAGGTCATGATCTCCCAGTTCATAGGTTTGAGCCCCACGTTGGGCTCTGTGCTGACAGCTAGCTCAGAGCTGGGAGCCTGTTTTGGATTCTGTGTCTCCTTCTCTCTCTGACCCTCCTAACCTCATGCTGTCTCTCTCTCTCTTTCAGGAATAAATTTTTAAAAAAACATCAAAAAAAAACCAACAACAACTAACAAACAAAAACAAAAATCCAACTGAGTATATTTTAAAGGTCTTAACAGCTTTATTCAAGCCTTCTTCAGGCTTAATTCTCAGCATACAGACCACCTTCCATGACTGTTTTCTCTGCACCTATCCACATTCCACATTCTTTCACAACTTTTTCTGGGTAGGGATCATTTCTTGCTCATCACTATATCTCTCAAAATACTTCTTATGAAGTTTTATTCATAGGGATGTTCAGTGTGTGTCGATTGTATAAAATCTGTGCACCCAGTGTGTGTGTGTGTGTGTGTGTGTGTGCACAGAATATGTGATGTGTGTGTGTGATATGTATGTGTGAGATGTGTGATGTGTGCATGATGTGGTGTGGGTGATGGGTGTTTAGTATGGTATACATGATATGTTTGTGCATGTGTATGGTGATGCATATGTGTATGCACATATGTGGTATGTGTGCCTCTGTGTGTGGGATGTAAGTGATTTGTGCATGTGTGTGGTGTGTGATTTGTGGTAGGTGTGTATGGTATGTGAAAGTAGTGTGATATGTGTGCATGTGTGTATATACTTGTGCCTTTTGTGGTGTGTATGTGGTGTATGGGTGTTGTGTATGGGTGCATACATATGTATGGTGTGTCTAATTTGTGGTATACTTGTGATATTGTGTGTGCGTGTGTGTAATGTGTTGTGTGCATGTAATGTGGTGTCTATGTGTGTCTTGTATGCTGTGTGTGTGATGAATGTGTATATGATGGGGAGTGTGTGAGACATAGGGTGTGTGGAAAGTGTAGGATGTATATGAGACATAGGGTATGTATGGTGTGTGGGGACCTGTCTGATGTGCTGGGTGTGTGCATGATATGTATATGAAGCATGTGAGATGTGTCAGATGTGTGTGAGATGTGCTGGGTGTGTGTGGTGTGGGGCAGATGTGTGATGTGCTGGGTGTGTGCATGAAATGTGTGTGGGGCATGTGAGATATGTTGAGTGTGTGTGTGTGGTGTGTGAATAAAAAATGGTATGTGTGTGATCCATGTGATTTGTGTGATGTGTATGGTGTGCATAGGGAGTGGGGCCAGAAGGTAGGGTGAGGGTATGCCAAACAGAAGGCCTCTGTCAGAGCTCACAGAGCTTGTCTCATCTCTGTGTGCACTGTGTACTGTGGACACTTTCATAAGATGTTCTTCCTCCTTTCTCTCCTTCTACCTTTCATTTCTTAATAACTACCTGTACCTTCTGACCTTTGCTTATCTCTCCCTCACCACCAGCCCTTCCTTTCTGCCTTCTTGTTGACCTGTTTGAATGAGAACAAAGCCCTTGACAGGCTAAAAGTATCTATTTGGTTTTTAAGCATCATCACACCATGGTTTGTTAAGCAACAGCAAAACAACTTAGTGAAAAGTTCCAGGATGAAAAAGATGTGCAGAGGAAGACATATATGCCCTTGCAAACATACCATCTTACAAGAGCCCATGCTCTTCCACTTCATAATCCAGTCCTTTTTCCCAAGAACAACAAAAAAAAAATCTACTGTGTGTCAGTGAGATGGGACACAGCTGATGAAGTGGTTTCCATGGAAATGCTATCACATGCTTGGCAAAAGCAGCCTGTTTTGCAGAAGAAAGAGATGGGAAAAAGTGACCTAAATCACAAATGGTCTAACCTATCTCTGAATTTAGCTCTTGTCACATATATATTCCTTAGCTGTGTAAAGGCCAGAGTTTGGGATCCAGAGCCTGTCCTCAGACTGCTCCTTGTGGCAGAGACTGGCAGACTCACAGAGCCCCCACCTTGGCCACAGCCATTCATTTCCTCCTGCGTGCTGCAACCTGGGCCCTGAGTTTCCTGAGGGCAAACATTGTTTCTTGAGCTCTGTTGCTGTTTGCTCCATCTGTTGTCTGTTTGCCAGACACTTTAATAAGTGCTCATGAGGATCATAGGTACAAAGTAGGTGTTATTGGGTCCTTTCTAAAGTCAAAAACACTCAAAGTCACTTAATTGCTTGGCCAAGTCTTCCTAGTTAATATGTTGAACAGGCAGAGGTCAAACTCACACCCACATTTGTCAATGTCATGTCCCAGACCCCAGAGCCTTGCAGAGCAGCTGGGCATATATGTGCAAAGGAAGGAAGGAAGGCTGGAGGGACGGAAGGAAGGAAGAATGAAAGGAAGGAGGGATGGAAGGGTGATATTGGACATAAAACATGCTAGTTATTCAGTAATGAGGCAGAAGTTGGACCATCCTGGGCATGGGAAGATCAATGTTGATTAATTGACAATAAAAGTTTAAGGTCCTAATCCCTGTCCCCTTCACCCTCACTCCTCTACTGCTGTTACTGCTGTTTTTGCTAGAATGAGCAACCAACTTTGGATGGTTGAATTCTGACTACTCAAATCTTCTAGAGGAGCTTCCACAGTTGGGTTTTTTTTCTAGAAACTTCTCTGGAGACTAGTCTCAACACAGACACTCTGGACTCTTGACAGCAAGCCCATTCACAGCCAAGTTGTCATCCCTCACTCTGGTTTTGTCCCCAGCTCAGAATGAGGATATTTATGAATGATTAGGAGCTGATTATAGAAGAGATGAGTTGGTCTTTAAAGTACCTAGGCAAGTGGCACCAATGTGGAGAGACACTTCCTGAAACTTTCTGAGACTGTCATCTCTTTCTAGGTAAGAGAAGAGTAAAGCATGAAGAAAATGTACACCTGTCTTGATGTTGACAGAAATGTACTTTTCCTGACCTGTAAAGGAAGATGAAAAAGCACTCTATATTCTTCCTGGAATCATGGCTGTAGCCTCTGTTTGAAGGGTCTGTCAAGTAGAACACTGGACAGGGTTCTTCTGATTCTCTGCTGTGGCTTTTCTCTTCTTTCCTCTTTGGACTTCTGACTCATGACTTGTTTTTCTTGTGAGGGAGAATGTGAAGGAGGGGTTTGAGGCCAATAGCAGAGGCAGATACAGGGACCAAGACCAGATGAGCAATTTACCTGCTGTTATAGTTAAATGGTGTTGTATAACAAATTATCTCAAAACTTAATGACTTCAGACAATACCATGTTATCATAAGTCATGATTTTGTCAGTCAAACAGTCAGACATAACTTCACTAGGTAATTATTTTGATCACATGGCTTTGACAGAGGTCTCCTTGAAGCACTCACCTGGAAGATGATCTGATCCAGAGGGTTCCGGATGGTTTTCTCGTATGTCTGGCTCCTTGCTGAGGGTACGAGACTGGGCTCCAATGGACTTCCAATATGAGAATCTGAAGCTATACTTATGTGACTTGAGCTTCTCAGAGCATAGTGTTTGGGTTCGCAGAGAGAGGGTTTCCAAAGGGAACATTTTGAGAGCAAGCACTGTAACAGAGAGAAAGTAGAAGCTAATCGTTCCTTAAAATTTGGGAAGAGGGGAGATTGTAAAGGTCTTTGCAGCTGTCTTTAAATTCACGATATCTGCTTGTTTGAGACTGTAGCAGAAAAAAAGACTGAGCACAGAATGTGATCCTGAAGTTAGACTGAGACATGTATTGCTCCTTTTTCTCTAGAATCAGTTGCTTTCTCAGTCCTGAAAGGGTCAAAGAATAAAGAGCCTACCTTGCCAATATTCTATATTGTAACATGCAAGCCACAGTTTTGAATGTCTGCCATGTGCAAGGCACCATATAAGAAAGTTGGGGCATAGAATCAAATCATTCAGGTCCTAATGACCCTGACAATCAGCTGAGGAGGAGGAACATATGACAACTTCCTAACTTCAAGATGGAAATGAAAAATAACTTGATGTAGATCCATGTTTTTATAATTAGTCTAAGGCTGTGTTCTTACCTCCAACTAGAGAGCCTGGATTCCAAATCCCTATATCTGGCCCACATAGTATCTTCAAGGGCAGATTCTTTGGAAAGCCCACCCATTAATTCAAGGCCATTCTTCAGCACTTGGTATAAGTTCCCCATGGCAAGTCCTTGTGTGTTCTTCTGTGTGCCCTGTAATGATGCTTTCCATGGCCTCAACTTCTGTCCTCCCTTTGCCTTCCTATCAGACAGCTCTTTGGATGGCAACAGGGCCCTAGTGGATTTGACACCTATCTGAGTGCCTTGTCCATGTTACTCCCTGTGAGAGAAGAACTATCCTTTGCCAGAGCCTGGATGTTGGGAGTGGGGAGGACCACATGCACACTGGGTCTCTGCATCCTGGATGGCATGTTGTATCCTGACACCTTGGTCACACCCCATGGGCAAAGTGGACTAGGGTGCCAGAGCCCACAAGGTCCAAGGGGGAAATGATTATTGTGCTCTGGGGATCAAATGAGAAAGATTTCCATATCAGAGGATATTACTTTATCTTGTACATTACCTGTAGCCTTGGTAATTGTTTTTCCTTTAATTTAAAAAAAAATTTTAATGTTTTATTTATTTCTAAGAGAGAGAGCGAGAGAGCAGAGGAGGGTCAAAGAGAGAGGGAGACATAGAATCTGAAGCAGGCTCCAGGCTCTGAGCTAGCAGTCAGCACAGAGCCCAATGGGGGGCTCGAACCCATGAACCGTGAGATCATGACCTGAGCCGAAGTCAGACGCTTAACCGACTGAGCCACCCCGGTGCCCTGGTGATAATTTTTTCAAAGAAACATGTCTTTGGGAAGAAATAGAGTTTTAAATGAAGCCATCACTGCCACTGCACTTCTATGACAGAGCAGTAGCTGTGCACGCAGAGGGGAACAGCACACCATGCGGGAGGGACAGGCAGGGAAAGGGGGCTGGCAGGGCCCTGTTCTCTGCATAGGAATGACAGTGACTTCTGGGGAGAGTGACTAGGTTAAGCCAGAATCATAGGCCCACTGTTGCCTCATTTTTAAGTCAGAAATGCACAGGGCCTTTCCTTAAAGTTTGATTTGCCTACAATCTTCCTCCTTAGTTGATCAAAAAAAATTTTAAGTGCCAGGACATCTGCAGTTCTCTAGTTTCTGAAATAAAAATAGCCTTCCATTCTCACTTCTCTCCTTGGAGATGTGCCCAAATCTATCTTACCCCATCCCCCCAAAAACTCAAGGATGCAAAGTTGGCCACACTTCCTGCAGGACATATGGCTCATTACCAAGTGCACAGAGAACATTGTCTTGTGATGGTTCCAAATAAACATCCAGTAAACTTGATGGCTTCGGAGGCTGAGAGGCAACAGGTTTCCCCACAGAAGACAGTCTTCTCCCTGTCTACATAGTGACCTGATGGTGGCTTTAGTTGCATTGTGTCACAAGAACATGCCTTGACTTCATGCTGTGAAATTTCTGCGTAGGGCAATGTTAATACAGGGGCCCCACTGATTTTTCTTATCCTCTATCTCACTGAGATGCTCACTTTGATATGCCCCTATCATCCTTCCTCACCTACCCTCTGCCCTACTCTCTCTCTCTCATGCATTCTTTCCAAGAATGGGGAGTGATGTGGTCCTTCCAGCTGAGGAATCTCTAGAGGTCCTGTCCCTGCCTCCAAGAGCTCCCTGGTTCCAGGGTTGGGGAGGACAGGAGCTCAGAGAGAAGGTGTTTGGGATTCTATCCATGTTTCAGTCTAATTTCTGCCTCTTTAGTGGGATAATTTGAGTCAAATCACAGGCTGCTCTGAGTCATTGTCTTCACCTAGAAAGAGGGGATGACAGTGCTCCATTCAGGCATATCATGAGTACTTGAGCTGATGCATGTCCAACTCAGCTGAGACTCCTGGCTCATCCAATGGTGCTGGATGTACACAAGTTCAGGTCACAATGCCTCTATTTCAGTTCTTCACTAGTTATGGGTCTGTTCAGATTTTCTATAGCTTCCCATGTGAATTTTGGTAATGAGTGTGTATTTAGGAATTTCTCCATTTCTTCTAAGTTGTCCAGTTTATTAGCGTATAATTTTTCATTAATTTCCCTGATAATTGCTTGTATTTCTGAGAGACTGGTTGTAATAAGTCTGTTTTCATTCATGATTTTGTCTATTTGGGTGCTCTCTCATTTCTTTTTGAGAAGCCTGGCTAGAGGTTTGTCAATTTTGTTTATGTTTTCAAAAAACCAACTCTTGGTTTCATTGATCTGTTCAACTGTTTTTGTGGATTCTATATTGTTTATTTTTGCCCTGATTTTTATTGTTTCTCTTCTCCTACCGGGTTTGGGGTGCTCCTGTTGCTCTCCTTCTAGTTCCTTTAGGTGCGCTGTTAGATTTTGTACTTGTGCTTTTTCTAATTTCTTGAAATAGGCCTGGAGTGCAATGTATTTTCCTCTTAGGACTGCTTTTGTTGAATCCCATAGAGCTATTGTATTTTCATTTTCATTTGTTTCCATATATTTTTTAAATTTCTTCTCTAATTGTCTGATTAGCCCATTCATTCTTTAGTATGGTGTTCTTTAACCTCCACGTTTTTGGAGGTTTTCCAGACTTCGTCCTGTGGTTGATTTCAAGTTTCATAGCATTGTGATCTGAAAGTGTGCATGGTATGATCTCAATTCTTTTATATTTATTGAGGGCTGCTTTATGTCCCAGCATGTGTACTATCTTGGAGAATGTGCCATGCTCATTTGAGAAGAAAGTGAATTCCATGGCCTCAGGATGTAGAGTTCTAAATATATCTGTCAAATCCATCTGGTCCAATGTGTCATTCAAGTCCAGTGTTTCCTTAGTGTTTTCTGTCCAGTTGATCTATCCTTTGCTATAAGTGGAGTATTAAAGTCCTCTGCTATTAGCACATTCTTATCCATAAGATTGTTTCTGTTTTTGATTGTTTTATGTATTTTATGTTTCCGTATTTTGTGCATAGACATTTATAATTGTTAGCTCTTCCTGATGGATAGACCCTGTAATTATTATATAATGACCTTCTTCATCCATGTTACTGTCTTTACTTTAAAGCCCAGTTTGCTGATACAAGTATAGCTACTCTAGCTTTCTTTTGACTTCCAGTAGCATGATAGATATTCCTCCATCCCCTTACTTTCAATCTGAAGTTGTCCTCAGGTCTAAAATGAGTTTCTTGTAGATAGCAAATAGATGGATTTTGGTTTTTTATCCATTTTTCTACCCTATGTCTTTTGATTTGAGCATTTAGTCCATTTACATTCAGTGTTATTATTGAAAAATATGGATTTAGAGTCATTGTGTTCTTTGTAGGATTCATGCTTGTGCTGGTGTCTCTGGTACCTTGTGTTCCTTGCAACATTTTCCTCATAGAGTCCCCCTTATGCTTTCTTGTAGGGCTGGTTTAGTGGTGACGAATTCTTTCAATATTTGTTTATTTGGGAAGACTTTTATCTCTCCTTCTATTCTGAATGACAAGCTTGCTGGATAGAGGATTCTTGGCTGCATATTTTTTCTGCTCATCACATTGAAGACTTCCTGCAATTCCTTCCTGGCCTACCAAGTTTCAGCAGATAGGTGTGCAACTACTCTGATAGGTTTCCCTTTGATGTTAGTTCAGTTATGTTGCTTATATCTGTTTTGAGCAGTTCTTTAGCTGTCATTTCTTCCTGGAATTTCTTTAGTGGAGAGTTCTTCCGTTTTGTCCTTTTGGTTAGCTTTCTGTCCCTTGTCAGTTTTAGAAGCTTGTTATGCACTCTGCACCTGCGAGTACTGCTGTATTAAAGAAGGCTCTTTGACTGTCCAGGGCCTCTCTGTTCAGGAAGTGTTCTTTGAATGGTGTCTCTTGGTCTCTCTTGTTGAGACTTTGGCTATTTTATTTACCTACTCGTAGTGATATTTGGACTCTCCACCATGTGTACTTTGGCTTGTTTCTTGAGGTAGCCCTGGAAAGGAAAACAGACAGGCAAGCAAATTGGGAAAACAAAAACAAAAACAATGAAATGCAAAAGATAGTCTAAAAGCATAAAACCAGAAATCTCAGCTACAAATAAAGGGCAGGGTGGAGGCAATGCTGATGGAAGAGCACATACAAAGAGAGAAATAATAGGGATGGGGGAAAGAGAAATTAAATATTGCCCAGGCAGAGAGACTTAAAGGCTTAATTCAGATACAAAAAAGGGAGAATATGGCAGGAGATGAGAGAAAAGAAAAATGAAGATAATGTTGCCCATAGATACTATATAGTCTGATTATTTCAGAGAGAGAGAAAGGAAGGTAATGATGGAGGTGTAGAACATGCATCAAGAGAATGTATTAACTATGCCTGTTTAAGCAAACCTATAACCAAAATACTGAGTCCAGAGGAGAGGAGAGATAATAATCAGATAAGGGAGAATATCTCTGAATAGCAAGAATTGATCTAGAGTTAATCATGGCAATGCATCAATGCTGGTCTTGGGGGAGGGGCTGTTTGTTTCTGTATCATCTATCCTGGCTCCAGTAAAAAACAAAAAAAAACACAACTACCCAGTGCAGATGGGCGTGGTTTGGTGTAGGCCGGTCTCACCTCCACCTTGGGTCCTGAGTGCTGCTCCCTGTGGCCCTGCCTTGGTGGTTGTGGAGAGAAAAATGGCAACCCTCAGTCCCTTCTCCAACCAGGCTTTGCAAATCACTCTTTTGGATCTGATCTCACTTGCCACGGTCTCAGCCAAGGTGGGCCGTGTTCTATGTCCCACACCCAGCCTCCTTTCCAGATCTTACTCTGTACACATTAATGATACTGCCTGAAATGTAATGCTGCAAGCCAGGGCACTTCTTAGCAGGGGATCGAGTAGAGGACCAGTTCCTCCTGATGCTGACTGCATCCCTTGCATACCGTCTATTCCAGAGGGAATTTCTGGGACTGGGGGACCCAGCCCAAAGAAACCTCTGCAGTTAGAGATAGGATCTCTCTCCCATAGCCCTGGATTATATATAGGATGATAGGATTCCACTCCATCCTGGGTGGGGATTTTTCTCTTCTCCAGGGACAGTTCTACAATTCCTCAACTGCACTTTCTCTTCCCTTTGTCTCCACAGAGGGGGTTCCTCCCCTCCGTGCCTCCATGTCCCCACCCGTTTTTATCTTCCCCAGTTCCCAATCATGCACCTCTGAGGCTGACTTCTTAGTGGACCCCATCTCTTTTCCTCCCAGTCTCTTGTGGTTTGGAGTCCTTTGGCTTCAGTCCTTCTTTGTTTGAGAGATGCAGGTGGGATGAACAGAACTCCCTATTTCTCCACTATCTTGCCTCCCCCCTTACAGGCAATATTTCTTTTTCTTTCTGTTACTGAGTTCTTTTTATTATTATT